>NC_036857.1:41176178-41197902 GCF_002910315.2 Salvelinus sp. IW2-2015 | reverse complement strand
CTTAAAAACATCTTCGAGTTAATATTACTCGCAACATATGATCTCATGATTTTTAAAGGTAATTAATACTCTGCATTATCTTGTAGTGATATTTTGTGCATCAGAGTAAGTGAGTTAGATGTTCTCATCAGATGATGACTAGCCCTATCAGAACAAGACAGAAATTGAAATAATGAAGCAATAATTTTTCAAAAAGTAGTCAGGTGTCCTCTGAATAGTTCCTGCGCGCGAGAGGGTAGCTCTCCATTTTCTTTTCTCTCTTTATGAATAGGTTACGGTCCGGTTGAAATATTATCGAATATGTTTGTTAAAAAACAACCTGAGGATTGATTATAAAAAAAATCTTGACATGTTTCTACGACGATTACGGATACTTTTTGGGTATTTTGGTTTTCTGAACATAAGAGCGCAACCAAATGGCATTTTTTGTTATAAAAGTAATATTTATCGAACAAAATGCTAGCTGTTCTAGCATTGATTGATAAACTCACAAAAGCTTGGATTTCTTTCTCTGTAAAGCATATTTTCAAAATCTGACACGATAGGTGGATTAACAACAAGCTAAGCTGTGTTTTGGTATATTTCACTTGTGATTGCATGATTATAAATATATTTAGTAATATTTTGCGCCCTGCAATTCAGCYGTTGTTTAGGAAAATGATCCCGTAAAAGGGATCCGTAGCGCAGAGAAGTTAAAGCTCTTACTCACATCGGCTGCGGCGAGCGTGATCACACAGTCTTCCGGGACAGCTGGTGCTCTCATGCATGTTTCACTGTTATTTTTCTCGAAGCGAGCATAGCATAAGTAATTTAGCTCGTCTGGTTGGCTCGTGTCACTGGGCAGCTCTCGGCCGTGCTTCCCTTTGTAGTCTGTAATGGTTTGCAAGCCCTGCCACATCCGACAAGTGTCAGAGCCGTGTAGTACGATTCGATCTTATTCCTGTATTGACGCTTTGCCTGTTTGATTGTTCGTCGGAGGGCATAACGGTATTTCTTATAACTTTGGGTTAGAGTCCCGCTCCTTGAAAGCGGCAGCTCTAGCCTTTAGCTCAGTGCGGATGTTGCCTGTAATCCATGGCTTCTGGTTGGGGTATGTACATATGGTCACTGTGGGGACGACGTCATCTATGCACTTATTGATGAAGCCAATGACTGATGTGGTGTACTCCTCAATGTCATCGGAGGAATCCCGGAACGTATTCCAGTCTGTGCTAGCAAAATAGTGCTGTAGCTTAGCATCTGCTTCACCTGACCACTTTTTATAGATCTAGTCACTGGTGCTTCCTGCTTTCATTTTTGCTTTTAGGCAGGAATCAGGAGGATAAAATTATGGTCAGATTTGCCAAATGGAAGGTGAGGGAGAGCTTTGTATGCATCTCTGTTTGTGGAGTAAAGGTGGTCCAGAGATTTGTTTCCTCTGGTTGCACATTTAACATGCTGATAAAAATTTGGTAAAACGGATTTAAGTTTCCTTACATGAAAGTCCCTGGCTACTTTTCTTGTTTGCATATGGCAGAATACAGCTCATTCAATGCCTACTTAGTGTCAGCCTCTGACTGTGGTGGTACGTAAAACAGCTACAGAAAATACAGATGAAAACTCTCTAGTTAGATACTGTGGTCTACAGCTTATCATGAGATACTCTCCCTCAGGCGAGCAATAGCTCGAGACTTCCTTAGATATCGTGCACCAGCTGTTATTTACAAAAATACATCGTCCGCCGCCCCTTGTCTTACCAGATGCCTCTGTTCTATCCTGCCGGCACAGTGTATAACCAGCCAGCTATATGTTGATTTTGTCGTCGTTCAGCCACGACTCCGTGAATCATAAGATATTACAGTTTTGAATGTCCTGTTAGTAGTTTAATCTTGCGAGTAGGTCATCGATTTTATTCTCCAAAGATTGCACATTTGCTGGCAGAATGGAAGGAAGTGTTTATTTTTCCGATCGCRCACGAATTTTCAGAAGGCAGCCTGCCCTCTGACCCCTTTTTCTCCGCCTAAACTTCACGCAAATCACGGGGATCTGGGCCTGTTCCCGAGAAAGCATTATATCGTTCGCGTCGGGCTCATCAGACTCGGTAAATGAAAAAAAAAGATTCTGCCAGTCTGTGGTGAGTATCACAGTCCTGATGTCTTGAAGTTATTTTCGGTCATAAGAGACGGTAGCGGCAACATTATGCACAAAATAAGTATTAAAAAAAAGTTACAAACAATGCAAATAAACAAACAAAAAAACACAATCGGATGGGGACGCGTAAAACTTCTGCCTTCTTCTCTGGCACCATTTCCACAAACTTCAAAGTGTTTCCTTTCAAATCTTATCAAGAACATCCATATCCTTGCTTCAGGTCCTGGGTATGTCATTTTAGGCGAAAATTAGTCTAAAAACTTAGGCTTAGCTAAAAAAAACTTATACTTAGCTAAAAATTTAGGCTAAAAACTTTTGTTTTTGGTTTGGTTGGAGATGTGAATCAAACGTATAATTTAGCAACTTGTCAACAAGTTAATWGGCTATTTATTTACATTATTGAATTTGAAAGTGATATTGAATTGTGTTTGGTTGTCAAGACAACCAAATATCAACATTTGAAGGAYAGGAATCATTTGTGCCACTGACTTAGTTCAGTTGGCCTACAAATGAATAATTGACATGTTAGATTCACGTCTCCATCTCAAACAAGAATTCAAGTTAAAGACTAGGACTAAATCCAATCACACTTTGATTTGCTTTAGTCCTATTCTCGAACTTTGATGTTTGGTTGAGATGGAAATGTTAATCCAACATATTAATGATTAACTTGAAGATTACATTTGAAATCAACCGATGCTATAGGCCTACATGTATTGTCTATTTTTAATTGAACCTTGGGTTGAATTGAAACAATAACTGTTGATGACTTTGCAAATGCTTTATAGGTCTAAATAGTATAATTATGATATGACTTATAAAGTACTGTTAAGTTTCATTTGCTCTGTTAATCTTACCCTTTTGAATGATGTCAATAGCAACCGTGACTATATTTAGTTATTAAGAGATCTCTCAATGGTAGTAGTCAGTGACAAATATCAAAGCTGGGCTTGCTTAATAAAACCCTGGATGGGAGACCAAAGGATTGCTGTAGATAGATCAACACCCCAGTAGGAGGAGCTTCCCAGCGAACTGAAGATCTGATGTTGTTTCAAAGGTACAAGTTCAACATYTTTTATACAAGGTTTGGATACGTCGACAATTCGTTACAATTACGTAATCCTGTAGTTGAAATTTCACCCTGAAAACAACATTGATMACTTTTTTCAAATCCAATGTATTTTCCACGTAGATTCCACATCACAATAGTTACGAAAATTGAGTTGAAACAACGTTGATTCAACCAGTTTGTGCCCAGTGGGAAGATATGTACTGTATATGGCCAGGGGCTTTTCCTTCCCTAATATAGGTAAACCACTTCCTTATGTTTTCACAAGAATGCCTTTTTTTTGCAACCAAATTCAAAATAAATCTTAGACAAAGCTGTCGGAACAGAAATTAAAATTGTTTTCTAACTTTCCTGGCAATAATCTTAAAATGAAGATGAGTCCTTCAACATCTCTTTCCGTTCTTACCACACGCACGCACACACAGTCCTCCAGTCAGAAGAGAGGCCAAATGGTCAAGGCTTAAAGAAGAGTGCCCCTCTTTCTCCAGTGTTCTGAGAGTTGCTAGCTGTGGACCCTCTCAAAAAGAAAATGACTTTTTCGACTAATTTTAACTTGCTCCGTCTGCCTTCGTCCTCGACCGAAGTGCAAGGTAGAAGTATGCTTTTGTTTTGATTAGGTAGTTCCCTAACAATGTTGTAGTTCTTAAAAAGGCCAAGCATTCAGATATAGAATTTCTATAGGCACCGCTAGTTTGTCACCTTAGTTAGAATCACCCACTTTCTTAGCCAATCGCATTTGAGCTAATCCTGCGCCTCATTGCCCCTCCCCCTTTCTAGTCAGAGTGAGAATGTGTACAGTTTAGGAGAGTGTCCCTAAGTTTTCCTACAGCTTGACTTGTTGCGTTTGCATTTCAAATACCAAACCACACTCTACTGTATCTCCAGTTATTCATTAAGGAACCATTATATGTGGAATAAACCTGTTCTAGAGACATCTGGACCGGACAGACTTGTGGCGGCTGAACCATATCCATTGGCACTTACAGTACTGCCTGTTATTCATGATCCTCCCGGATCAAATCTTAGTATTTTTCATGGTCCTTCGAGCTAGATATCATCAGCTACCACATCTCAAGATGTTAGTGTCCAGCTATTGGTCACCACCCAACTCATCCCAGTCTTCTCTCCCTTGACGAAGACGAGCAGACAAGTCTCAAGACACGAAATGCCACTTTCCTGGTCATGGTGACCAGTTGGCAGAAGACTGGTTGCATCCTATCAGCGAGAGGTCCGAAGTCCTCCGCCGCAGCACAGCTCTCATCTTTAACCTGATGCTACTTGAGGCCAAGCAGAAGCTCAAACAGATGGAGCAGTTCAAGGCTACACTTCCCAAACCACCCCACAGCCAGCTGAACCTCTAGTGCCACAGGCTCGTCCCAGCACATCCCGGAGAGCCTATGAAAAGATACACGAAATGGATCTACCACGAGGAGAAGATAACCACCATTGGTCACCAAACGGGATGCCCATCCCGACCAAGTGGAGTCTGACCAGTCCTCACATCCCCTTTCTCAAGCACCTTCTTGTTCATTGCCAGCTGTTGTGGCTCACCATCAGAGGGATGCTGCAGATTTACACCCTGCAGCATCACTCCACTCTCGCCAGCCTAAAGCACCTTCATCAGCATGAGCCCTTGACAACGCCCTCACCATCAGCATCAGAGTCGCCAGCCGCCCTGGTCTCTACTAACAGAGCACCCCATAACTGTGCTCCAGCCGACCCCAGCCATTCAGATCCAGTCTGCTCCGAGCATGGAGCTCAAGTTAGTAGTGGATCCTAATACACCTGCGCCTGGCATGGAGCCTCCGCCTTCTCCAGGGACAGAGGAGCTACCAGAGCTCACCCTGGAGGAGCACCCCACCACTGTGCTCAAACCTACTTCAGCCATGTGTAACACAGGTCAACTAATGTTGAATACTAATCGTTACTAGTGAGATTCCAGTAACCAATCATATTAGACTATATTGCTATTGATATGTTAAAAGGGCATTTTTTTTGAATTTCCGCCTGACTGACGTGCCCAAAGTAAACTGCCTGTTACTCAGGCCCAGAAGCCAGGATGTGCATATAATTGGTACCATTGGACCAGAAAACACTCTGAAGTTTGTAGAAAATGTTAAAATAATGTATGAGACTATAACACAATTGATATGGTAGGAGAAAATGCAAAGAAGAACCAACACCCAAAAATGTTTTTTGAGATCCCATGCTCTTACAATGGAAAGCTATGGGTCCTATGCAATTCCACCTCCCAGATTGCAAATTCTATGGCTTCCACTAGATGTCAACAGTTTTTGTTCAAGGTTTCAGGCTTGTTTCTTCCAAAACGAGGAAGAATTTTGAGTTTTGGTACTGGGAGTCACAGAGTTGGAAATCAGTCTGTAGGTGCGCGACGAAGAGGACGCGCACTTGCTAATTTTACTTTTCTATTTCACCGGAACTTGTCGACGGGTGTCCCGTTGGCGGGATGCCTAGACTTAAGTTGACAGCTATTACAAATCAGCTGTCAGAAGCTGCATGACGAGCAGTTTATTTTGAGCCAATCAAACTCAATATTCTCTTAGTCCCTCTCCTAACCTCACGTTATACACCAGTTGGCGCCAACATGCAAAAAAGAAAGAGCAAGGACGGAACGTGAAGAGCTACCGCCATTCCATGGAAGAAAAACTATGTTTCAAATCGTTGAGAAAAAGAGAGAATTGAATATTAACACTCACTTATCTATACAAACGTGCTGTGAAGGGATTGAMGGTAAGATTGAAGCCAGGATTTTGTCTTTTTTTGGAGTAAGGATTCAGTTTCCACCAAGGATGGCAAGCCGCCCAAACCCAGAACATCAATAAGAACATTTGCATGCAAAGATTTCTTATTTTTATCTACAGTATTTATGCTGCAGTAGTTTATGTGTCGGGGGGCTAGGGTCAGTCTGTTATATCTGGAGTATTTCTCCTGTTTTATCCGGTGTCCTGTGTGAATTTAAGTATGCTCTCTCTAATTCTCTTTCTTTCTTTCTTTCTTTCTTTCTTTCTTTCTTTCTTTCTTTCTTTCTTTCTTTCTTTCTTTCTTTCTTGCTTTCTTTCTTGCTTTCTTTCTTGCTTTCTTTCTTGCTTTCTCTCTCTCTCTCAGAGGACCTGAGCCCTAGGACCATGCGTCAGGACTACCTGGCCTGATGACTCCTTGCTGTCCCCAGCTGCTACTCCAGTTTCAACTGTTCTGCCTGCGGCTATGGAACCCTGACCTGTTCACCGGACGTGCTACCTGTCCCATATGTGCTACCTGTTTTCAACTCTTTAGAGATAGCAGGAGCGGTAGAGATACTCTGAATGATCGGCTATGAAAAGCCAACTGACATTTACTCCTGAGGTGCTGATCTGTTGCASCCTCGACAACCACTGTGATTATTATTATTTGACCCTGCTGGTCATCTATGAACATTTGAACATCTTGGCCATGTTCTGTTATAATCTCCACCCGGCACAGCCAGAAGAGGACTGGCCACCCTCATAGCCTGGTTCCTCTCTAGGTTTCTTCCTAGGTTCTGGCCTTTCTAGGGAGTTTTTCCTAGCCACTGTGCTTCTACACCTGCATTGCTTGCTGTTTGGGGTTTTAGGCTTGGTGTCTGTACAGCACTTTGTGACATCAGCTGATGTAGGAAGGGCTTTGTAAATACATTTGATTGATTTTCCTTGGAGAACACTGAATTGGCACTGCCATACTACGCTGTGGTAGGATTGCATCATACATTGCAGTGGGATTGTTATAAGCACATGCTACACTTAAACACCTTACAGTGTTTATTGATAGGCTCAATTACTCACATTTGATTCCATGTCATAGTAGTTTATAAGTCAGTATTTGTGGATTGGGTTGTGTTTTTCTGTGGATTCATGTTTATTGTATTGCTGTTGAACTTTGAACATTGAAATCTGAGAGACCCTCAGATGAAGATAAAGTTGGGTTATTTACAAAATACAAGCCGGCATTCTTTTCCTAAATTATTCACTTGTGTGGTTTTCATTTCTCCCTACTGCTCCAGTAGCGAACCTAACTGGTCCAATAGAGTTTAAGCTTAAACATACAGTAGCCCATAGTGTTAATTAAGCTATTGTTACCAATGGCGTCCCAACAGGTCTCCACTGTGGTTCCATAGCCTTCTCCAGGGCCAGAGAAGCTGCCAGATTTTACCCTGGGGGAGCACCCTACCAATGTGCCCTAGTCGACTTCTGACATAGAGTCCCTCACAGTGGTCCCACAGCCTTCTCCAGGGACGTCGGAGCTACCAGATCTCAACCTGAAAGAGCACACTATACCAGCCGACCTACCTCCATACTCTCCAACTCTCGCCTCGGGAGACCCTCCTAACGTCCCCGTGGGGGACCCTCCTGACCTAGGTAGCCAGTGTCCTGTTGTAAGAGGCACCTCACTCTGCCCTACTATGTCTTCAGTCTATAGCCACAGTATGCCCAGAGTATCTTAACTATGAGTTCCCTGATCTCCTAGAGTCTTTACAGTCTCCTGCTATGCTAGGACCCCAGTTGTCTTCCCCATTAGGCCCAGAGCCTTCTTGACAGGGTGGCCAGACACACTCAAGGACTGGGGTTCCCCTTGTCTGGCTCCTTTACACCTATACCTCTCTGCCCTGGTGGATGAACACACACTAGTAGTCTTACGTCATCCCCTTGAAGTCAAGCGTTTTGTTTAGAGTTCATATTTACCCAGTATAAGTGGGGGTGGCTGTTAAAAAGGCCAATCATTCCAATATAGAATGTCTCTATGCACCCTCAGCTTGCCCCTTTAATTAGAATCATGGCTTAGCTATTCCCGCATCTCACTGCCCCTCGCCCTTTCTAGTCAGAGGGAGTCAAATCGCCTCATGAGAWTGTGTACAGCTGACAAGAGTGTCCCTAAGTTTTACTACAGCTTGACTTGTTGCGTGTGTATTTCAAATACCAAACCACACACACACTCTATCTCTAGTTATTCATTAAGGAACCATTATATCTGGAATAAACCTGTCCTAAAGACATCTGGATTTGTTCTTGCCGGACAGACCTGTGATGGCTGAACCATATCCACTGGCACCTATTGTCCGTTATTTATGCTGCTCCCGGATCAGTTCTTAGTATTTTTCAGTAGGGAAATAAAGTAAAATATGATTTGCCTTTCTCGTGAACAGTATTTGGATCTAGAAAGGCAACACATAAATAAATAAACCTGTCACGACTTCCGCCGAAGTCGGTCCCTCTTCTTGTTCGGGCGGCGTTCGGCGGTCGACGTCACCGGCCTTCTAGCCATCGCCGATCCACTTTTAATTTTCCATTTGTTTTGTCTTTGTTTTACACACCTGGTTTCAATTCCCCAATTACATGTTCATTATTTAACCCTCTGTTTTCCCCATGGTTTTTGTGCGTGTTTGTTTTATGTATTTCGGTCCTTTTGTGTGGACTTGGTATTACTACATGTATTTGGTAATTTTGAGTAAAGTTACTTTTATTACTCATCTCTGCTGTCCTGCGCCTGACTCCTCTGCACCAGTTACACGCAGACCTTTTACAAAACCAACTCTTTCGCTTCCCAAACATTAAACAGTACTGAAGGACAAATTGAAGTACGGAATGGAATCCTCTCAAATAGCCATCCAAGCATCTTCCAAAAGTCCTAAAAAAAACCTGTAGACCTCACATAAAAAAATACAATTCCATGTTATGAAAAATAGAGAGTAGGAATGGAACCAAGGTGGTTCATAAGTTATTTGGCAGGGAGGGCCAGATGGAAACATTGATCAATGGGACATGTCTGAGGGGGAAGTCTAAAGTGGGCGTGCAGGTGGAAGTATTGGAGGCATCATCAAAGTCTGGCTGGCAGACCAGGTCAGGCCCAGAGGAGGAGAACTCTGATGGAATTAGCAACTCATRAGCGTCGCGGTCCAGCTTCCCTCAGCACTGCGTCCATCAGAGAGAGGGAGAGGTAAGAGATAGGGGGAGAATTGAGAGAGGGAGAGGGCTGCAGTGAGAGAGAGAGAGAGAGAGAGAGAGAGAGAGAGAGCGAGAGAGAGAGGGAAAGAGAGGGAGAGAGTTTGGGTGGAAAGGCAGAGGGGTACAAAGTGGGGTACAAAGTGTCAGAATGATAGAGCAAAACAGATAACTGAAAGAGGCAGAGAGGAGAATGGGATGAGGGGGAAGTAAAATAGATGAAATGAGGAAGTAGAGGGAGGGAGAAAAAAAAAGGAGGGAGACAGATTAAGATGGAGGAGGACTGCGGTCTGTGGTGGCCTGTGAATGACTAAATATGGTGCAGTCAAAACACAGCTCTGCTCGGCCTGCCGGGAGACTCTTACAGGGGTTTGGTGCTCTCAAGCACGTCTGGCAGATGAGACGCATAGGTTAAACAGAGACGGAACAGGCATGTCGCCGGTCTAATTCCACATCTCCAGCTCCCTGAAAAGCACACTTAACAAGCAACTATGTGTTAGCTTTTCAAAACATAATCCGATAGTAAAAACATACGCTAATGCTAACAACTCAAGATAACCACCACATAGCCACTCGGGTCTAGCTCTGAACAAGAACCTGTGCTCAGTAAGGAAACGTCACTGACTGACATGGTTGCACTTGACTGTTCTCTGTTGAACTTTCGAAGACAAGTGTACGTGCCAATTCCGCAAACTTCTCAGCTCAGACGTCAGCTAAAAGACATAGCATGTGGACCTCTACGAAACACTTGGTAAGTTTGAGCTCCAGCACGAAAGTCTCTGCTCCGCTCAGCCTCGACTGCGTTTTTCACAAGCCACACGTTATCCTCGACAGGGGCAGACATTGTCTCATTAAATGTGAAGTAGCAACAGCTGTGTGAATGTCTGTGAGTAGGGAATACCACACAGAATGTCTGTGAGTAGGGAATACCACACTGTAGCTATAGCTACAGCTAACTACTGAGGAGAGGCTACTTGTTACAAAGTGGAGCACTCCACATGTCATGTCCTACAGGTTATAATTCAAATCTATCACCTAAAAACACAAACCTACTCAAAAGACAGCAGTTCTACCCAATTGGCTAAAGTGCCTAGTCATTCAGTAAGGACTGAAATGGCCAGTTTCAATATTATGCTGCTCATGACAAGATGCTTTACTGGTTCGGGAAAGGAGCAAGATGCTTTACAGAGTACTGCAAGGTTAACCAATGTATTTCCCCTGGTTGATATATGCCTTCATGTGTATGGAATACGTGCCAAATGATCAGCCGATGACATTAAGCAACTTGTAAACAAGGTTTTGCAATGTCACAAGGACTACAGTATCAGCCTATTTATGTGATTGGAATGGATCCAATAGGTTTAGCCTAAGAGTTTCAATCAACAATTGATAGAACAAAAATATGAGAGAGAGAGAGAAAGAGAGGAGAGAGAGATAAAAGAGAGAAAGGAGACAGAGTGACAGCGAGAGAGCGAGATACGTTGCTGCTACTGTTTATTATCTGTCACTTGTGACCAGTTACATGTAAAGTGCCATGAAAAATTATTTGCCCCTTTTCTAATTTTCTCTACTATTGCACATTTTTGATACTGAATGTTTTCAATCTTCAACCAAAACCTAATATTAGATAAAGGGAACCTGAGAAAACAAATAACACAACAATTAGTGTAAGGGGGCAATTACTTTTTCAATTGGATTTGGGTGTTGCATAACTTGTTAATTAAATAAATGTAATAAGTATATGAACTGGCCTTCGGAAAGTATTCAAACCCCTTGACTTTTTCCACATTTTGTTACGTTACAGCCTTGTTCTAAAATTGATTAAATTAAACATTTTCCTCAGCAATCTACACACAATATCCCATATTGACAAAGCGATACTTATTTACATAAGTATTCAGGCTCTATGCTATGAGACTCAAAATGTAGCTTCTGTTTCCATTGATCATCCTTGAGATGTTTCTACAACTTGATTGGAGTCCACCTGTGATAAATTCAATTAATTGGACATGGCTTGAAAAGGTACACACCTGTGTATATAAGGTCTTAAAGTTGACAGTGCATGTCAGAGCAAAAACCAAGCCATGATGTCGAACGAATTTCCGTAAAGTTCGTAAAGCTCTGAGATAGGATTGTGTCGAGGCACAGATCTGGGGAAGGGTACCAAAAAATGTCTGCTGCATTAAAGGTCCAAACGAACACAGTGGCCTCCATCATTCTTAAATTGAAGAAGTTTGGAACKACCAAGACTCTTCCTAGAGCTGGCCGCCCGGCCAAACTGAGCATTCTGGGGAGAAGGGTCATGGTCAGGGAGGTGATCAAGAACCCGATGATCACTCTGACTGAGCTCCAGAATTCAACAGTGGAGATGGGATAACCTTAAAGACGGACAACTGTCTCTGCAGCACCACCAATCAGGCCTTTATGGTAGAGTGGCCAGACAGAAGCCACTCCTCAGTAAAAMGCACATGACAGCCTGCTTAGGGTTGCCAAAAGGCACCTAAAGACAGACCATGAGAAACAAGATTCTCTGGTCTGATGAAACCAAGATTRTGCACTGAATGAGAAGCATCACGTTGGGTGGAGACCTAGCACCATCCCTACAGTGAAGCTTTGTGGTGGCAGCATCATGCTGTGGGGATGTTTTTCAGCGTCAGGGACTGTGAGACTAGTCAGAATCGAGGGAAAGATGAACAGAGCAAAGTACAGAGAGATCCTTGATGAAAACCTGCTCCAGAGCGCTCAGGACCTCAGACTGGGCCGAAGGTTCACCCTCAAACATGACAACGACCCTAAGCACACAGCCAAGTCAAAGCAGGAGTGGCTTCGGGACAAGTCTCTGAAGTCTCTGAATCCAAGTCTCTGAATCCAGTTTGTTGATCCCAGCCTATAGACAGAAACTAAAACATTAAACGCCCATGCTCAGGTCTGTTCAACGCTGGTCCGACCAATCTGATTCCGCGCTTCAAGATTGCTTTGATCACGTGGACTGGGATATGTTCTGGATAGCCTCAGATAACAACATTGATGTATACGCTGATTCTGTGAGCTAGTTTATTAGCAAGCGCACCGGTGATGTTGTACCSACGGTGACAATTAAAACCTTCCCAAACCAGAAACCGCGGATTGATGGCAGCATTCGCGCAAAACTGAAAGTGCGAACCACTGCTTTTAATCATGGCAAGGCGACCAGAAACATGACCGAATACAAACAGTGTAGCTATTCCCTCCGCAAAGCAATCAAACAAGCTAAGCGTCAGTATAGAGACAAAGTAGAGTCGCAATTCAACGGCTCAGACACGAGACGTATGTGGCAGGGTCTACAGTCAATCACGGATTACAAAAAGAAAACCAAGCCCCATAGCGGACACCGATGTCTTGCTCCCAGACAAACTAAACAACTTCTTTGCTCGCTTTGAGGACAATACAGTGCCACTGACACGCCCGCTGCCAAAACCTGTGGGCTCTCCTTCACCGCAGCCAACGTGAGTAAAACATTTAAACGTGTTAACCCTCGCAAGGCTACCAGCCCAGATGGCATCCCTAGCCGCATCCTCGGAGCATGCGCAGACCAGCTGGCTGGTGTGTTACGGACAATTCAATCAATCTCTATCCCAGTCTGCTGTTCCCACATGCTTCAAGAGGGCCACCATTGTTCCTGTTCCGAAGAAAGCTAAGGAACTGAGCTAAACGACTACCGCCCTGTGTAGCACTCACTTCCGTCATCAGAAGTGCTTTGAGAGACTAGGCAAGGATCATATCACCTCCACCCTACCTGACACCCTAGACCCACTCCAATTTGCTTACCGCCCCAATAGGTCCACAGACAATGCAATCACACTGCACACTGCCCTAACCCATCTTGACAAGAGGAATACCTATGTAAGAATGCTGTTCATCGGATTACAGCTCAGCAATTTAACAGCATAGTAGCCTCCAAACTCGTCATTAAGCTCGAGACCCTGGGTCTCGACCCGCCCTGTGCAACTGGGTACTGGACGTTCTGAGGGGCCCCCCCAGGTGGTTGAGGGTAGGAAACAACATCTCCACTCCGCTGATCCTCAACACTGGGGCCCCACAAGGGTTGCATTCTCAGCTCTCTCCTGTACTCCCTGTCACCCATGACTGCGTGGCAAAGCACCGCCTCCAACTCAATCATCACGTTTGCAGACGACACTACAGTGTAGGCTTGATTACCAACAACAACGAGACAGCCTACAGGGGAGAGTGAGGGCCCTCGGAGTGTGGGGTCAGGAAAATAACCTCACACTCAACGTCAACTAAACAAAGGAGATGATCGGGACTTCAAGAAACAGCAGAGAGAGCACCCCCCTATCCACATCAACGGGACAGTAGTGGAGAAGGTGAAAGTTTTAAGTTCCTCGGCGTACACATCACGGACATACTGAAATGGTCCACCCACACAGACAGAGTGGTGAAGAAGGCGCAACAGCGCCTCTTCAACCTCAGGAGGCTGAAGAAAATTTGGCTTGTCACCAAAAACACTCACAAACTTTTACAGATGCACAATCGAGAACATCCTGTCGGGCTGTATCACCGCCTGGTACGGCAACTGCTCCGCCCACAAACATAAGGCTCTCCAGAATGTAGTGAGGTCTGCACAACGCATCACCGGGGGCAAACTACCTGCCCTCCAGGACACCTACACCACCGATGTCACAGGAAGGCCATAAAGATCATCAAGGACAAACAACCACCCGAGCCACTGCCTGTTCACCCCGCTATCATCCACAAGGCGAGGTCAGTACAGGTGCATCAAAGCTGGGACCGGGAGACTGAAAAAACAGCTTCTATCTCATGGCCCATCAGACTGTTAAACAGTCATCAGTAACATTGAGTGGCTGCTGCCAACATACTGACTCAAATCTCTAGCCTCTTTAATAATTAAAAATTGGATGTAATAAATGTATCACTAGTCACTTTAAACAAAGCCACTTTATATAATGTTTACATACCCTACATTACTCAACTCATATGTATATACTGTACMCTATACCATCTACTGCATCTTGCCTATGACGTTCGGCCATCGCTCATCCATATATTTATATGTACATATCATTATTTATTCCTTTACACTTGTGTGTATAAGGTAGTTGTTGTGAAATTGTTAGATTACTTGTTAGAATTTACTGCACGGTCGGAACTAGAAGCACAAGCATTTCGCTACACTCGCATTAACATCTGCTAACCATGTGTATGTGACCAATACAATTTGATTTGATTTGATGTCCTTGAGTGGCCCAGCCAGAGCCCAGACATGAACCCGATCAAACATCTCTGGAGAGACCTGAAAATAGCTGTGCAGCAACGCTCCCCATCCAACCTTATATAGCTTGAGAGCATCTGCAGAGAAGAATGGGAGAAACTCCCCAAATCAGATGTGCCAGCTTGTAGCGTCATACCCAAGATGACTCAATGATGTTATCGCTGCCAAAGGTGCTTCAACAAAGTACTGAGTAAAGGTCTGAATACTTATGCAAATGTATATTTAAGTTTTTTATTATTAATACATAAGCAAAAATGTATCTGGTATACCCCATTATAGGGTATTGTGTGTAGATTGATGAGAAAAAAAACGATTTAATACATTTTAGAGTTCACACATTTTCACGGCACTGTAGATATCTGCCTCATTTACCTCGTACCCGTGCACATCGACTCGGTACTGGTACCCCTGTATATAGACACATTTTCATTACTGTGTATTTATTATTACATGTTTTATTTTTCTATTATTTCAAAATGTTCTTTCTCTCTGCATTGTTGGGAAGGGCCCGTAAGTAAGCATTTCACTGTTAGTCCACACCTGTTGTTTACGAAGCATGTGACTAATAACATTTGATTTGATTTAAGTGAGCAAGGAATAGGTTGGTCCCGGATGAGAGATCACAGGGAAAGTTTTTTTCAGCTTTGCCATTTTACCATGAGATCATCCCATGTTGAGTTGTATCTCTTTCAAGCGTGGCTACTCTGGCAGACTTCACGGATTAGGAAAACGAGAGGTGCTGAGAGGCTTAATTTGGCTTGGGCGTGAGGGATCGGGGAAGGAGAACCAGAGGGACAGCTGAGCCACCTCGTAGCCAGTCAGAGGCTCCCATGCTGGGGCAGTGTGCTGGGAAGGTGGCCCCCTCACCATGACGCTGAATGGAGCTCCTTGGGGATCCTCCACTCAGTGCCCAGTGTACAGTAATCCCTGATTGGTCTGTTAGAAGTTGTGGCAACTGTGGAGGACTTTTAAATTGGTGAACAAGAGGGCACTGTGCACCATCTATCATGGTCCAGAGTCATCACCCCACAAACACACACACACACACTGGGTAAATAAACGTGACTGACAGTCCACAAGTAAAAGGGTACTAGTGACAGAAACCAAATCCAATAATGGAGGGGGGTGTAACCTAGTGGTTAGAGCATTGGGCCAGTAACCGAAAGGTTGCCGGATCGAATCCCTGAGCTGACAAGGTGAAATCTGTCGTTCTGCCCCTGAACAAGGCAGTTAACCCACTGTTCCCTGGTAGGCCTTCATTGTAAATCAGAATGTGTTCTGAACTGACTTGCCTAGTTAAATAAAGGGTAAATAAAGGTTAAAAGTAAGAAAAAAAATGGGGGGGTCTCAGTGTGGCTCTCTGGTATTCATTAGCGGTGAGAGAGAGGGGGAGGCAAAAGGGGGTCAACTCTCACAGCTGAGGGTGTCATTAGCAGAGGCATCACTGACAAATTCAGAAAAGCTTTGAGTCTGCTCTGAAGCTGAGCGGGAACCTCCCTCCACTGTCCCCCAGCCCTGGACTATAGCTCTGACACACAGACACACAGTGTGCCACTGAAGGTGGGTTCCAGGGGCAGAGATCAGTTTCTTTCTTTCTCGCCCTCCTTCTCATCATTCTGAGAGAGTGAGAACGCCCAGGAGAGGAACGCAGCCAGCCTGCTCTCCCCTGGCCAGCAGTTGTAAAACAACAGAACCTGATCCAGAACTACTAAGAAGAGAGGAAAGGAGAGGAGGCAGAACCTCAGGCCAGGCCACTTCTCARAGATCCAGACAGGAAGCTGTACTAAACGTAGGGTTCTCTGTGTTACACTCCACTACAAAGGGAGGCAAAACTGCTGATATCACATGTTTGGGGTATTTTCTGTTCATTAGATATTTCTGTGAATTCAGTGTTTTTGGTCTGTGAGTAGCAGTCTGTGGAGTAGTGGAGGAGGTTTTGAAGTGGAAGGGGAAGGATATGAGACCGCGAGCATGGCACAATGTCAACTCGTGTGTCAAACATTAGGGGGCAAAGAGGGGGAGGTTGGGTTAGACAACACAACTGACCTTAGATCAGTGTCAGGGAAATATCATCCTACTCTCAACAGACTCCCACCAGCACACACTAGTCTAAAGTGGCTTCCTCCTTTGAGCTTATTGAGATTGGATGAGTGAGTGGGTGAGTGAGAGAGCGAGAAAGAGCCAATTGAATATTGCCAGTCCAAACTTAAAATTGTTGCCAATAGGCCTACAAATCCCCCCCATCTGGGTTTGAGGACATGCAGATTTTAACGTGGAGTCTGGGCAAGAACAAGGGCTCATCCCTCAGTTTCATAGAACACATACTTTTCATATGAAATATGCTTTATACGGGAATCAGGGAGAAGATGAGGAGATAGAGGCTMGTTCATTTCATAACATAGTGGCGGTTTAGACTTTGCCAAAAGAAATTATAGCCAGTGTCAAAGTGTGATCCACTTTTATATAAAGTTAACATACTGTATTTCCAGTGATGTCAAGTACTTAAGTAAAAAATACTTTAAAGTACTACTTAAGTCGTTTTTGGGGTATCTGTACTTTACTATTTCTATTTTGGGCTACTTTTACTTCACTACATTCCTAAATAAAATAATGTACGTTTTATTCCATACATTTTCCCTGACACCCAAAAGTACTCGTTACATTTTAAATGCTTAGCAGGACGAGAAAATGTTCCAATTCACGCACTTATCAAGAGAACATCCCTGGTAATACTTACTGCCTCTGATCTGGCGGACTCACTAAACACACATGGTTCGTTTGTAAATGATGTCTGAGCGTTGGAGTGTGCCCCTGGCTTTTCGTTTAAAAAAAGAAAATGGCGCCATCTGGTTTCCTTAATATAAGGAATTTGAAATGATTTGTACTTTTCCTTTTGATACTTAAGTATATTTGAACAATTACATTTACTTTTGATACTTAAGTATAAAATCAAATACTTATAAACTTCACTGAAGTAGTATTTTACTGGGTGACTCACTTTAACTTGAGACATTTTATATAAGGTATCTTTACTTTTACTCAAGTAGTATTTTACTGGGTGACACTTTTACTTCAGACGTTTTCTATTAAGTTATCATTACTTTAGTATGACAATTGTGTACTTTTTTCATAACTGTGTATTTCCGCCTATATGTGTACTCAAATGGGACTGCTGTGTGAGACTTCAGAGAGAAGACGGAATACTTCCCGTCAGGATCTTCTAAATGAAGATCTCACAATATCGAGACATCAGTGACAACTCCATGTAAGGCATATACGCCTATTCCAGAGAGGGGTGTCGAGGTGTGTGCTTCAAAGCCRTTTGATGCCTGGCTCTGTGGTAGGCAGGCTTGCGGTTTCTCCCCGAGCCCTCCGACAGGAAAACTGCTTTTTCCATTGCACAAGAGACTTCTCACAGCCAGAGCTAGCTGGGCCACTTTGAACTGGCGGGGGAAACCACCAATACTTTTATTAAGAGTTCAAAATACTATTAGCGTTCGCACACATGTACACGCACAKACACATAGGCGCACKACACTCAATCACACAAACACACGCACTCTCACTCACACACATGGAGACCCATACATTATCAGGGCTGCCAGGGCTTTTGAAGGCAGGGACTGAATCATCGGACAACCCACCCTTCCCCTTGTCTCTTTTCCTCCCTCTCCACCTCCTTCTCCTCATCATCCCATTTTCTCCCTCCCTTTCCTCACAAGGCCCGATGGTGAAGTCCATTTTTTTCAGGCTGGAGCAGGGTAATGGTACARTGCACAGCGTGMCCGGGAGGCGAGAGAGTGGCCRTAGGWCCTCCCACTCCATCAAGCTGGTCTGCTCCATGTTGCCATGGCAGCCCCCAGGGCCAGAGGAGAAGAGYAGATGTGAGGGAAGTATCGGATTAATTTGTATAGAACTAAAACACCTGCATGTGTACACTAGTGGCATTTCCTTTATCGATAGTTGAGATAAAACAACAGTTAAACCTTCAAATGGTTTACATAGCACCCTGAGAACAAACACACACACATGCACAGACTTCACACACACACATCCTTCTGCATCTGGAGGAAATGTGTGCGGTTGACAAATGCGGACTTGGCAGGGCATGGGGAGTGATGGGATGGAGCTTTGCAATCTCGGCATCATCCCAAGGGAAAGGGCGCGCGAGTCGTCACACTGACGAATAATGGAGCTTTGGAATCTTGGCCCGGGATCATCCTATGGGATGGGGAGCGAGGCTTCACACTGACGAATGACGAGCAGAAGTTAAACAGGGAAATCCGGCTTGCACCGACACACACCCCTCCAGACTGAAAAGTAGGGCTGTGACGTAATGGGATAACCGTGTAACTGACGGTTATGGATGAATACCGATTTTTTTTTTTTGGGATATACAGTATATATGTTGCATTCGGAAAGTTTTCAGACCCCTTGACTTTTTTCCACATTTTGTTATGTTACAGCCTTATTCTAAAACGGATTACATCCATTTTTTTCTTCATCAATCTAGACACAATACCCCATAATGACAAAGCGAAAACAGGATTTTAGAAATTTTTGCAAATGTATTACAAATGAAAAAACGAAATATCTTATTTACATAAGTATTCCAGCCCTTTGCTATGAGACTCTAAATTGAGCTCACGTGCGTCCTGTTTCTATTGATCATCCTTGAGATCGTTCTACAACTTGATTGGAGTCCACCTGTGGTTCAATTGATTGGACATGATTTGGAAAGGCACAAACCTGTATAAGGTCCCACAGCTGACAGTGCATGTCAGAGCACAAACCAAGCCATGAGGTCGAAATAATTGTCCGTAGAGCTCCGAGACAGGATTGTGTCGAGACACAGYTCTGAGAAAAGGTACCAAAACATGTCTGCAGCATTGAAGGTCCCCAAAAACACGGTGGCCTCCATCATTCTTAAATGGAAGAAGTTTGGAACCACCAAGACTCCACCTACAGCTGGCCGCCCGGCCAAACTGAGCAATCAGGGGAGAAGGGTCAGGGAGGTGACCAAGAACCCGATGGTCACTCTGATAGAGCACCAGAGTTTGTCTGTGGAGATAGGAGAACCTTACAGAAGGACAACCATCTCTGCAGCACCACCAATTAAGCCTTTATGATACAAAGGCCAGACGGAAGCCACTCCTCAGTAAAAGGCACATGGCAGTCCGCTTGGAGTTTGCCAAAGGGCACCTAAAGACTCTCAGACCAATAGAAACAATATTCCCTGTCTGATGAAACTGAGATTGAACACTTTGGCCTGAATGCCAGGCATCACGTTGGGACGAAACCTGGCACCATCCATATGGTGAAGCATGTTGGTGGCAGCATCATGCTGTGGGACTGTTTTTCAGTGGCAGGGACTGGGAGACTAGTCCGAATCGAGGGAAAGATGAACGGAGCAAAGTACAGAGAGATCCTTGATGAAAACCTGCTCCAGAGCGCTCAGGACCTCAGACTGGGGAGAAGGTTCACCTTCCAACAGGACAACTACCCTAAGCACACAGCCAAGTCAATGCAGGAGTGGCTTCGGGACAAGTCTCTGAATGTCCTTGAGTGGCCCAGCCAGAGTCCAGACTTGAACCCGATCAAACATCTCTGGAGAGACCTGAAAATAGCTGTGTGAGCAACGCTCCCCCATCCAACCTGATAGAGCTTGAGAGGGATCTGCAGAGAAGAATGGCAGAAACTCCCCATACAGGTGTTGCCAGCTTGCAGCGTTATACCCGTGATGACTCGAGGCTGTAATCGCTGCCAAATGTGCTTCAACAAAGTACTGAGTAAAAGGGTCTGAATACTCAAGTAAATGTGATATTTCAGTTTTTTTTTTTTTTTATTTTATTAAATTAGCCAACATTTTCTAAAACCTGTTTTTCTCCTGTCCATTATTTGGGGTATTGTGTGGAGATTGATGATGGTTAAAAAAAAGTTATTAATCAATTTTAGAATAAAGGCTGTAAACATAACAAAATGTGGAAAAGAGATGACAAGGGTCTGTAATACTTTTCGAATGCACTGTATCTGAGAGATGATATAGTAAATATATATTTTTTTACATGTTTTTACCCCTTATTTTTTTTTACTAAACAGTCTCCATATACAGTACGAGTCACAAAAGGTTGAAACACACCTACTCATTCAAGGGTTTTTCTCTCATTTTTACTATTTCTTAGAATGTTAGAATAATAATGAACACATCACACCAAACTATGAAATAACACATATGACATCGTAGCGGTATGGACTGCATGTCGTAACAAACAAAAGTGTTAAACAACTGAAATTATATTTTATATTTGAGATTCTTCAAAGTAGCACACATTTGCCTTGATGACAGCTTTGCACACTCTTGGCATTCTCTCAAACCAGGCTTCACTGGAATGCTTTTTCCAACAGTCTTGAAGGAGTTTCTCACATATGCTGAGCACTTGTTTGCTGCTTTTCCTTCACTTTGCGGTCCAACTCATCCCAAATTGATCTCAATTGGGTTGAGTAGGGTGATTGTGGAGGCCAGGTCGTCTGATGCAGCATTCCACTGATCTCCTTTCTTGTCAAATAGCCTTACACAGCCTGGAGGTGTGTTGGGTCATTGTCCTGTTGAAAAACAATATGATAGTACCCACTAAGAGCAAAGTTCTGATGCAGATTGCGGTGTACCCTATCGCCGATCAGAATGCTTTCATGTGCAATTACATGGTAAGTGTGCCTTGAATTCTAAATATAACATTACTGACAGTGTCACCGCAGCAAAGCACCCCCACACCGTCACACCATCCTCCTCCATGCTTCACGTTGGGAACCACACATCGCGGAGATCATCTCTGTTCACATAATTCTGCGTCTCACAATGAACGGCGATGGAACCAAAAATCTCGAAATTTGGACAACATCAGACCAAAGGACAGATTCTACCGGTCTAAGTTCCATTGCTCATGTTTCTTTGGTCGCAAGCCCTTCTTCTTCTTATTGGATGTCCTTTAGTAATGGTTCTTGCATCGAATTCAACCATGAAGGCCTGATTCATGGCAGTCTCCTCTGAACAGTTTGATGTTAAATGTGTCTGTTACATTGACTCTTGAAGCATTTATTTGGAGCTGCAATTTCTGAGGCTGGTAACTTCTAAGTAACTTATCCTCTGCCCAGCAGTATGTCTTCCAGGGCGACACCATGAAGTTAGCCGGTTCATTAAGCAAATGGTTACTAGGACGATTATCATGTCTGAGGGGTAACACTGTGCTGGAGTGTTCTACTTAA
>NC_036857.1:41171962-41176153 GCF_002910315.2 Salvelinus sp. IW2-2015 | reverse complement strand
AGACGCGCCTCTCCGCCGCCATGTCCAACACTAGCTTTGCGGCTCTACTTAAATGGGAACAACTACAAATACCAGTGTCTGTTAGACTGTAAACTCCCTTCCAGACCCACGATCTCAAACATCTCCAATTCCAAAGTCAATCTGAAATTGGCTGGTCCTATTCCGCTCAACAGCACCTTTATTTCTGCTGCCCAAACATCCTGTAAACTGACCATCCTAACCAATCCTCGACTTCGTGTGATTTACCAAAATAGCCTCCAAACCCACCAATAAATTGGATGGCAAGTCTATCACAGTGCCATCCGTTTGTCACCAAAGCCCCAGTATACTACCTCACCCACTGCGACCTGACACTTCTCAGTTGACTGGCCCTCGTCTTACTCGTCGCCAAACCCACTGTTCCCCAGGTCATCTACAAACCCTGCTAGGTAAGTCCCCCCTTATCTCAGCTCGCTGGTCACCATAGCCGTAAGCACCTACCTGTAGCACGCCGCTCCAGCAGGATATTCTAGTCACCCCCAAAACCAAATTCTTCCCTTTGGACGCCTCTCCTTCCAGTTCTCTCTGCCAATGACTGGAACGAACTACAAAATTCTCTGAAACTGAAACACCGTATCTCCCTCACTAGCTTAAGCCACCAGCTGTCAGAGCAGGCTCAAGATTAACTCACCGTACATACCCATCTACAATTTAGCCCAAACAACTACCTCTTGACCTACGTGTATTTATTTTATTAATTTATTTCTGCGTCCCTTTTGCACCCCATTAATTTCGTTCGCTACTTTGCACTTTCTTCCACTGCAAACCAACCATCCAGTGTTTTTTTAGTTTTTATTTACTTGCTTGAGTTGTACTCACTTCAGCCTCCCAGGGCCTTTTTATTTTATTATTTATTTATACAATTATTTGTCCTCACCTCCCTTATCTCACCTCACTGCTCACATTGTATATAGACTTATTTTTTTACGTATTATTGACTATATGGTTTTTTTTACTCCATGTGTATACTATGTTGTGTTATGTGTCGAACTGCTTGCTTTTCTTGCCAGGTCGCAATTGTAAATGAGGAACGTGTTCTCAATTGCTACCTGGTTAATAAAGGTTAAAAAAATAAATAAAAAAATTGACTTGACATGATTGGAATAATTGGCACAAACCTGTATTAAAGTCCCACAGCTGACAGTGCATGTCAGAGCACAAACCAAGCATTGAGGTCGAAATAATTGTCCGTAGAGCTCCGAGACAGGATTGTGTCGAGACACAGTCTGAGAGAAAAGGTACCAAAACATGTCTGCAGCATTGAAGAGTCCCAAAAACACGGTGGCCTCCATCATTCTTAAATGGAAGAAGTTTGGAACCACCAAGGACTCCACCTACAGCTGGCCGCCCGGCCAAACTGAGCAATCAGGGGAGAAGGGTCAGGTGAGTGCACCAAGAACCCGATGGTCACTCTGATAGAGCACAGAGTTTGTCTGTGGAAGATAGGGAGAACCTTTACAGAAGGACAACCATCTCTGCAGCACACCCAATTAAGCCTTTATGATACAAAGGCCAGACGGAAGCCACTCCTCAGTAAAAGGCACATGCAGTCCGCTTGGAGTTTGCCACAAGGGCACCTAAAGACTCTCACAGACCATAGAAACAAATTCCCTGTCTGATGAAACTGAGATTGAAACACTTTGGCCTGAAGCCAGCGTCAATCGCTTGAGGAAACCTGGCACCATCCATATGGTGAAGCATGTTGGCGCAGCATCATGCTGTGGGACTGTTTTTTCAGTGGCAGGGACTGGGAGACTAGTCCAAATCGCAGGGAAAGAATGAAGGAGCAAAGTACAGAGAGATCCTTGATGAAAACCTGTCCAGAGCGCTCAGGACCTCAGACTGGGGAGAAGGTTCACCTTCCAACAGGACAACTACCCTAAGCACAGCAGCCAAGTCAATGCAGGAGTGGCTTCGGGACAAGTCTCTGAATGTCCTTGAGTGGCCCAGCCAGAGTCCAGACTTGAACCCGATCAAACATCTCTGGAGAGACCTGAAAATAGCTGTGTAGAACCTCCCCATCCAAACCTTGATAAGGTTTGAGAGGGATCTGCAGAGAAGAATGGCAGAAACTCCCAAATACTTTGTGCCAGCTTGCAGCGTATACCCGTGATGACTCGAGGCTTAATCGCTGGCAAATGTGCTTCAACAAAGTACTGAGTAAAAGGTCTGAATACTCAAGTAAATGTTGATATTTCAGTTTTTTTTTATTTGTATAAATTAGCAACATTTTCTAAAAAACCTGTTTTTTCTCTGTCATTATGGGGTATTGTGTGGAGATTGATGAGGTTAAAAAAAAAGTATTTAATCAAATTTTAGAAATAAGGCTGTAAACATAACAAAAGTGTGGAAAAAGTGAAAGGGTCTGAATACTTTTTCGAATGCACTGTATCTGAGAGATATAGTAAATATATATTTTTTTTACATGTATTTTACCCCTTATTTTTTTTTTACTAAAACAGTCTCTCCAATTACAGTACGAGTCAAAAGGTTGAACACACCTACTCATTCAAGGGTTTTTCTCATTTACTATTTCTAGAATGTTAGAATAATAATGAACACATCCAAACTATGAAATAACACATACGGTATGGACTCAATGTGTAACCAACAAAAGTTTAAACAACTGAAATTATATTTTATATTTGAGATTCTTCAAGTAGCCACCATTTGCCTTGATGACAGCTTTGCACACTCTTGGCATTCTCTCAAACCAGCTTCATCTGGAATGCTTTTCCAACAGTCTGAAGGAGTTTCTCACATATGCTGAGCACTTGTTTGCTGCTTTTCCTTCACTTTGCGGTCCAACTCATCCCAAATTATCTCAATTGGGTTGAGGTAGGGTGATTGTGGAGGCCAGGTCGTCTGATGCAGCATTCCATGATCTCCTTCTTGTCAAATAGCCCTTACACAGCCTGGAGTGTGTTGGGTCATTGTCCTGTTGAAAAACAAATGATAGTCCCACTAAGAGCAAATCAGATGAGATGGTGTATCGCTGCWGAATGCTGTGGTAGACATGTTGGTAAGTGTGCCTTGAATTCTAAATAAATTACTGACAGTGTCACCWGCAAAGCACCCCCACACCGTCACACCTCCTCCTCCATGCTTCACGTTGGGAACCACACATGCGGAGATCATCCGTTCACATACTCTGCGTCTCACAATGACACGGCGATTGGAACCAAGAATCTGAAATTTGGACAACATCAGACCAAAGGACAGATTTCTACCGGTCTAATGTTCATTGCTCATGTTTCTTGGTCGCAAGCCTCTTCTTCTTATTGATGTCCTTTAGTAATGGGTTCTTTGCATGAATTCAACCATGAAGGCCTGATTCATGCAGTCTCCTCTGAACAGTTGATGTTAAGATGTGTCTGTTACTTGAACTCTTTGAAGCATTTATTTGGGCTGCAATTTCTGAGGCCGGTAACTCTAATTAACTTATCCTCTGCAGCAGAGGTAACTCTGGGTCTTTCTTTCCTGTGGCCGTCCTCATGAGAGCCAGTTTCATCATAGTGCTTGATGGTTTTTGCGACTGCACTTGAAGAATCTTTCAAAGTTTTCAAATGTTCTGCATTGACTGACCTTCATGTCTTAATGATGGACTGTTGTTTCTCTTTGCTTATTTGAGCTGTTCTTGCCATAATATGGACTTGGTCTTTTACCAAAGTGGGCTATCTTCTGTATACCACCTCTACCTTGTCACAACACAACTGATTAGCTTAAACGCATTAAGAATGAAAGAAATTCCACAAATGGAATTTGTGCATTCCAGTTGACTACCTCATGAAGCTGGTTGAGAGAATGCCAAGAGTGTGCAAAGCTTTCATCAWGGCAAAGGATGGCTACTTTGAAGAATCTCAAATATAAATATATTTTGATTTGTTTAATKGTTTTTTGGTTGCTATATGATTCCATATGTGTTATTTCATAGTTTTGATGTCTTCACAGTTATTCTACAATATAGAAAATAGTAAAAATAAAGAAACCCTMGAATGAGTAGGTGTGTCCAAACTTTTGACTGGTACTGTATACTTCCATTCATTTTTCAACTGTTACCAGGGGGCCTTCAGACGAATCATGCTGGCTTCCTAGAGCAAAACAACCATATGAACGTGAGAGTCTCATCTTTCCATAGAGAGGGTCATAACT
>NC_036857.1:41145390-41170903 GCF_002910315.2 Salvelinus sp. IW2-2015 | reverse complement strand
AGACGCGCCTCTCCGCCGCCATGTCCAACACACTACTTTGGACGGCTCTGACTTAATATTGGGAACAACTACAAATACCAGTGTCTGTTAGACTGTAACTCCCTTTCCAGACACGATCTCAAACATCTCCAATTCCAAAGTCACATCTAGAATTGGCTGTCCTATTCGCCAAACAAGCACCTTTATTCTCATGCTGCCAAACATACCCTGTAAACTGACCATCCTAGACCAATCTCGACTTGTGTCGATTTACCAAAATAGCCTCCAAACCCTACTCAATAAATTGGATGCAGTCTATCACAGTGGCCATCGTTTGTCACCAAAGCCCCAGTATACTACCCACCCACTTGCGACCTGTTACCTTCTCAGTTTGACTGGCCCTCGCTTACTCGTCGCCACAATCCCACTGTTCCAGGTCATCTACAAACCCTGCTAGGTAAAAGTCCCCCCTTATCTCAGCTCGCTGGTCACCATAGCCGAAGCACCTACCTGTAGCACGCCGCTCAGCAGGATATTTCTAGTCACCCCCAAAACCAAATTCTTCCCTTTGGAACGCCTCTCCTTCAGTCTCTGCTGCCAGATGACTGGAACCGAACTACAAAATATCTCTGAAAACTGATAACACCTATCTCCCTCACTAGCTTTAAGCCACCGAGCCTGTCAGAGCAGCTCATAGATTACTCACCGTAACATAACCCATCTACAATTTAGCCCAAAACAACTACCTCTTTACCTACGTGTATTTATTTTATTAATTTATTTTGCTCCCTTTTGCACCCCATTAATTTCTGTCCTGCTACTTTGCACTTTCTTCCACTGCAAACCAACCATTCCAGTGTTTTTTTAGTTTTTATTTACTTGCTTGTGTTGTTACTCACTTCGCCTCCCAGGGCCTTTTTATTTTTTATTTATTTATACATATATTTGTCTGCTCACCCTCCCTTATCTACCTCACTTGCTCACATTGTATATATGACTTATTTTTTTTTACTGTTTATTGACTATATGTTTTTTTTACTCCATGTGTATACTATGTTGTGTTATGTGTCGAACTGCTTTGCTTTATCTTGGCCAGGTCGCAATTGTAAATGAGAACGTGTTCTCAATTTGCCTACCTGGTTAAATAAAGGTTAAAATAAATAAATAAAAAAATTGATTGGACATGATTTGGAAAGGCACAAACCTGTATAAAGGTCCCACAGCTGACAGTGCATGTCAGAGCACAAACAAGCGATGAGGTCGAAAGAATTGTCCGTAGAGCTCCGAGACAGGATTGTGTCGAGACACAGATCTGAGAAAAGGTACCAAAACATGTCTGCAGCATTGAAGATCCCCAAGAAACACGGTGGCCTCCATCATTCTTAAATGGAAGAAGTTTGGAACCACCAAGACTCCACCTACAGCTGGCCGCCCGGCCAAACTGAGCAATCAGGGAGAAGGGTCAGGGAGGTGACCAAGAACCCGATGGTCACTCTGATAGAGCACCAGAGTTTGTCTGTGGAGATAGGAGAACCTTACAGAAGGACAACCATCTCTGCAGCACCCCAATCAAGCCTTTATGATACAAAGGCCAGACGGAAGCCACTCCTCAGTAAAAGGCACATGACAGCCCGCTTGGAGTTTGCCAAAGGGCACCTAAAGACTCTCAGACCAATAGAAACAATATTCTCTGTCTGAATGAAACTGAGATTGAAAACTTTGGCCTGAAGCCTGGCGTCAAGCGTGAGGAAACCTGGCACCATCCATATGGTGAAGCATGTTGGTCGCAGCATCAGCTGTGGGACTGTTTTTCAGTGGCAGGGACTGGGAGACTAGTCCAAATCGAGGGAAAGATGAATGGAGCAAAGTACAGAGAGATCCTTGATGAAAACCTGCTCCAGAGCGCTCAGGACCTCAGACTGGGGAGAAGGTTCACCTTCCAACAGGACAACTACCCTAAGCACACAGCCAAGTCAATGCAGGAGTGGCTTCGGGACAAGTCTCTGAATGTCCTTGAGTGGCCCAGCCAGAGTCCAGACTTGAACCCGATCAAACATCTCTGGAGAGACCTGAAAATAGCTGTGTAGAACGCTCCCCATCCAACCTGATAAGCTTGAGAGGATCTGCAGAGAAGAATGGCAGAAACTCCCCAAATACGTTGTGCCAGCTTGCAGCGTATACCCGTGATGACTCGAGGCTGTAATCGCTGCAAATGTGCTTCAACAAAGTACTGAGTAAAGGGTCTGAATACTCAAGTAAATGTGATATTTCAGTTTATTTTTTATTTTTTATAAATTAGCAACATTTTCTAAAAACCTGTTTTTTCTCTGTCATTATGGGGTATTGTGTGGAGATTGATGAGGTAAAAAAAGTATTTTAATCAATTTTAGAATAAGGCTGTAACATAACAAAATGTGGAAAAAGTGAAAGGGTCTGAATACTTTTCGAATGCACTGTATCTGAGAGATATAGTAAATATATTTTTTTTTACATGTATTTTACCCCTTATTTTTTTTACTAAACAGTCTCCATATTACAGTACGAGTCAAAAGGTTGAACACACCTACTCATTCAAGGGTTTTTCTTCATTTACTATTTTCTAGAATGTAGAATAATAATGAACACATCCAAACTATGAAATAACACATACGGTATGGACTCATGTAGTAACCAACAAAAGTGTTAAACAACTGAAATTATATTTTATATTTGAGATTCTTCAACGTAGCCACCATTTGCCTTGATGACAGCTTTGCACACTATTGGCATTCTCTCAACCAGCTCATCTGGAATGCTTTTCCAACAGTCTCGAAGGAGTTCTCACATATGCTGAGCACTTGTTTGCTGCTTTTCCTTCACTTTGCGGTCCAACTCATCCCAAATTATCTCAATTGGGTTGAGGTAGGGTGATTGTGGAGGCCAGGTCGTCTGATGCAGCATTCCATCGATCTCCTTCTTGTCAAATAGCCCTTACACAGCCTGGAGGTGTGTTGGGTCATTGTCCTGTTGAAAAACAAATGTAGTCCCACTAAGAGCAAATCAGATGAGATGGTGTATCGCTGCTGAATGCTGTGGTAGACATGTTGGTAAGTGTGCCTTGAATTCTAAATAAATTACTGACAGTGTCACCTGCAAAGCACCCCCCACCGTCACCTCCTCCTCCATGCTTCACGTTGGGAACCACACATGCGGAGATCATCCGTTCACCTATTCTGCGTCTCACAATGACACGGCGATTGGAACCAAAAATCTCAAATTTGAACTCATCAGACCAAAGGACAGATTTCTACCGGTCAATGTTCTGCTCATGTTTCTTGGTCGCAAGCCTCTTCTTCTTATTGGTGTCCTTTAGTAATGGGTTCTTTGCATCAATTCAACCATGAAGGCCGATTCATGCAGTCTCCTCTGAACAGTTGATGTTGAATGTGTCTGTTACTTGACCTCTGAAGCATTTATTTGGGCTGCAATTTCTGAGGCTGGTAACTTTAATGAACTTATCCTCTGCAGCAGAGGTAACTCTGGGTCTTTCTTTCCTGTGGCGTCCTCATGAGAGCCAGTTTCATCATAGCACTTGATGGTTTTTGCGAGCCATTGAAGAATCTTTCAAAGTTTTTCAAATGTTCTGCATTGACTGACCTTCATGTCTTAAAGTAATGATGGCTGTGTTTCTCTTTGCTTATTTGAGCTGTTCTTGCCATAATATGGACTTGGTCTTTTACCAAAGTGGGCTATCTTTCTGTATACCACCTGTACCTTGTCACAACACAACTGATTGCTTAAACACATTAAGAAGGAAAGAAATTCCACAAATGGAATTTGTGCATTCCAGTTGACTACCTCATGAAGCTGGTTAGAGAATGCCAAGAGTGTGCAAAGCTTTCATCAAGGCAAAGGATGGCTACTTTGAAGAATCTCAAATATAAATATATTTTGATTTGTTTAATGTTTTTTGGTTGCTATATGATCCATATGTGTTATTTCATAGTTTTGATGTCTTCACAGTTATTCTACAATATAGAAAATAGTAAAAATAAAGAAACCCTGGAATGAGTAGGTGTGTCCAAACTTTGACTGGTACTGTATACTTCCATTCATTTTTCAACTGTTACCAGGGCCTTCAGACGAATCATGCTGGCTTCCTAGAGCGAAACAACCGATATAGTCGAGAGTCTCATCTTTCAATAGATAGGGTCATAACTGTTTATAGGCCAAACCGTTCGCACGCTACAGATTATTTTGTGAGAAGACCCATTTCTGGGATATCTCATGGTCTGACAAACACCACTCTAGCTCTGTCACCTTTCACCGCAGATGCGGAAGTTCAACATAGGCGCGGATGCAGTGGATGAGACTCATCCAATAAATAAAAAAATCATACCTCTAGTTTAAACTGACAGATTTTTATGGGGATGTTTTTATTATGCTAATTCGATTTCCGAGGGGGCTCGGACTTTCGGATTAAGAAGCATATCCATTTAAAAAAAGAGTACAAATAGAATTGGGACCTCCACTTTTTGATCCCCCCTCCTCTGAGGCCTAGTGAAAAGCTACTTTTGAAGGCCTACGTCAAAGCATTAGGTAGACATAGCAGAAAAACACTGCAGGAATTGATTTGAGAACGACATTGGCATTCAAATCAAATCATTTTTGGTCACATACACATATTCAGCAGATGTTACTGCAGGTGCAGCGAAATGCTTGTGTTCCTGGCGCCATCAGTGCAGTAGTATCGAACAGTGCAGGAGTATCTTAAAACGATTCACAACAATACACAGACATCTAAAAGTAAAATAATGGAATTAAGAAATATATAAATATTTGATCGAGCAATGTCGGAGTGGCATTGACTAAAACACAGTGGAATAGAATACAGTATATACATATGAGGTGAGTAAAACAGTATGTAAGCATTATTTAAACATGATTAAAGTGACTCGTGTTCCATTATTAAAGTGGCAAGTGATTCCAAGTCTATGTATAGATACAGGGTTGCGTAACCGCGTGGAAACCGGCTAGGGTTGGCTATTTAACAGTKTGATAGCCTTAACATAGAAGCTGTTGTTATTGGTAAGGAAATAATTGATTCATAAATGAAAATGTTCAGATATGAATCAAATGAATCTGCGACACTTGGGCTCGATGGCTGTTCTTCCATAAAGGGTCAAAGTTCAGTCCAATGTGTGGGACTTAGTTTAACACTCCAATCAGCTTGTTTAATTTGTTAAGGATTACAAATATTTATTTCTGCAAACCAACAGCTGTCTCAGGCCCACCGAAATAAGAAAAAAACAAGAGGGGGAAAAAGAACCAGCAGCATTCCGTTCCCCCATCAAGCTGTTCAAACCAGAGAAGAAAAATATATCGGACGTGTTGACTTTACTCGTTCAGGTGGACGGAGCCAAGAGTCCCGAGGAATCCTGCCTTTCAAAGCAAAGAGAAAATGATCTGCTTACGTTACGGCAACACACACACACTCCCAGAAGATTCGGCCACACACACACCACCACCAGAAGGAGTTTATAAARGTGCTGGAGTAAGTTCCTGTGGATTCGCTTACACAACCGTGTGCCTGAGCCCTGGTTGCTCCTGGCGCAATCTGTGGCTGTGTGTTATTGATGGATCATAACATGATGCAATTAAAAGACCGTGATTAATTTAAAAAAACAATGATATTGCCGATATTCTCTGTGAATAAGTGTTGTTGTTGCATTCGACCAGAAAATCCTGGTCATAATTGTACCACATTTAAAACCATATCYATGTTTTCTGTATCTGAGTGAACAAATACAAGTTGCATCAACAACGTCATCTTTCAGAACAGCGTCCAGCAATATTCCAGGAGAATGAGGATAAGTGGGTGAAGTGGTTGACACGAATCTCTAATGGAGGCACACTTTAACTCAATTGAAGCATTTAAGATAAGGAATCTGTTGCAGTTGTGGTGTACCTTTCTCCCAGCAGCGTGTCTGCTTTTTACTACTAATCTGTCATATGTAGGCTATATGATTTGTGCATTGATAAAAAGGTGGGGCCTCCGAATTATAATTGCAAGGTGATTTTGTTTCACAGGACTCYTGCTCAGTGCCATATCAGCCAAATCAACCTCGTCAAGACAAGACAACTTGRCAAGTAATTTCCTGAGTCTTTTTTAAAAAAATGCATTACTATTTTCTAAGATACTTGGGTTCATATATATAAAATAATCTCATAAACAATCTTCAATTCTGACTTGTATCTCAACAATAAGCGGGAGCAAATCAATATTATCCTTCAATTCCTTTCACTAGCATTCTGATTGGGTTTACACTTGTTGGTATCAGCATTTAGACTTAAACATATAACTTCCCAATCTTCCATAGGCCTAAATGCGTTTGTCTATACGAATGCAGTGGTGTAAAGGGAAAACATTAGAATTGACAAACGCATTGGGAGACTTGGCATATGTTGTACCGTCGAATGCGGGATCCGAGAAGTGCTGCTTGGTTTGGCATCGCTACTTGGCCTACATTGGAGAGCTATTAAAACACATGGACTCCATAGCCTACTTATTGTAACCTATATTGCTTAGGCTGCTGTTCTTGCTCTTTCCTCGGACCCACCCGGCAGCTGTAAACCGAGGAGAGTTCACACCGCGCGCTAGATCTCGCGCCCCAGGTTCTTTCATCGCCCACCTGTCCTCCGTGCCTTTCCATTTCAGTGCGTCCAGAGGTTCTCTCAAAAAATGTTATATTACTACATTATACTATTATGACTATAAACAARAATAATAATAGTAATCCGTTTTCATCTGAACAAATTATAGACTGGCTGTTGCGCCATCATTTCAAGCTAARAACGATCACTTAATAATAACTAGAAATCGTACTGCAAGAATGAAATAATGTTACTTGAATTCACTCAATACTTGAGTTCTTATAAATATTAAGTCGCCAACTGCGTAATTAACAGTGCTTTACGCATAGGGACTCAGCCTTATAATATATCAGAAGACAGAAAAAAAAACACAGTGAAATCCGTTTTCATAAACGCCATGAATGTGAGTTAAATAATAGAGCATGTGAAGACAGACAAACATTAAGGCTACTGGAAATGACTGAAAWTGACTTCATAAACTCACCTGTTAAATGCGTAAAATTGACACTATCAAACTTACCGAAGACCCGGTGTATTGGCGAATCTTAAAACGACAACAGTGTCCAATGATTGAGGTCCAAAACAATAAAAAAATAAATGCGCATCTGTTGGAAGAAAATATAAACTTCCCAAACACAACTGACGAGTCCCGTCTGCTCAGTCTRGAGCGTTTTGCGGAGGTAGACTACATTATAGAAAGACGTTAAGAAACAGAGGCACGTTCAGTATTGTCCAAATAGCGACAGATATAARGAGCAAGTACACAGTACAGYGGTGAGACACTGCACTCGCCCGCGCCGTTCAGACCAAGTGAAAACAGACCAATGCACCCATGGTGTTGAAAAGTAGGCTACTCCCCAATAAAATCAATTGCAGAATTTCTCAGCCTTGCGCGCAAGAGCGTCTGGCGACCACAAKGAGCGAGTGAGAGAGTAAATATTTTTTACATAATAAGGCAACTTGTTCTTTGCCTCAACATAATGTGTAGTAGGCTAAATAACATAACGAAGAGCAATATCTAAACGAAACAACGCGTATCATTTTACAACCAGCATATACTGTAGGTCTACCTCAGATGCTTTACTAATTGTGCTACTGTGAGGGTGCTAAAAGGAACGCCAGCACAGCCACATAATAGGACGTGCGTATTATGACAGTCAAGGGAACAGGGAACCTTATTAAATAAACGGGTATTATATTTTGTTTTCTGCGACGGTCTTTGGTTGAAGATCCAAGAACAGGCCTATTGTGAAAACGTTCAGATATTAGAGGCATTTTCTATAGACCTATTCCAGATCAGGTCCCTTCAGGCCCACAATGTCTCGCTATGGCTAGGGGTAAGAATAACTGCATTCCATCAATAAAGATCCCCTCTAGGTCATCCATTATTCCTCGTGGTTAATTTGTTAATAGGCCATATATTATGTGGCATATGCTTTGTCAGCGAGAGTAAGCGTTCATTATTTCATTAAAAACCGGGTTGGTTAACGGCGCACAATTGCGTGTTTGGTTTCATTCTAAACCGTTCATTTACACCGCACACATAATATTCCGTCAGGTGTGTTATTGCAGGTGTACTGTAGCAATTCATAATTACACACACCGTTATGTTGTGAGCCTGCACCCTATGTGGTRCGTTCAAATCCTTAGCGTCTCCTAACTCCATTGTAAAATGATCAACATTCCTACTGTATTTAATGTACCTTCCACTGGGGGTAACAGCACTAGTTATACCACTGACTCATTTGTTCCTTTTTAAKTTATTGAACTAAAACAATGGCTRTTTTAATATTCTCTAATATGGTTCTTAGCCCTGAAAAAATCGTACATTGTAAAAGTTTGTACATGAGTTAAAGAGATAGCTCTGTGTATCTGTGTGTYGTGTGTATGCATCYGTCTGTCTGTCTGTCTTAGGAAGSGTCAAACAGTGCTGGTGTAAAGGGTTAAATCAGAGAGTGGAATCCATGAATCCTAGATCCATAATACACCTGCCACCCACTRCTGATGTATGAGCCTTAGGTCTACCTCTAGACAGCTTCTCACACAGAGAGGAGAAGCTCAATGGCCAACAGAAAAGATTCACCTTTAAAGTAAAGAACGCAGAGAGAGAATTATTTTCACACTATTGTCCTGAATGACACAAAAACAGTGGAATAGAGTACAGTGGACAGGTTTAGAGGGGTGGAGGCGAAGTAAATAAAAAAAATACAGAGGGCAGGAAAAAGTGTATCTTCTTTCCTATTTTCCTTGCCCTACAGAGAAGWTTAAACCACAGTCTCATCTCCCRCCCCGAGCCCTATCTTTTCTTCTCYGGGTGAGAGGCTCATAGRTAACAACTATAGGTGAATGCATGAATAACCTCCATTCTARTTAAGCAATATTGGCCATATACCACAAACCCCTGGGGTGCCTTATTGCTATTATAAACTGGCTACCAACATAAGTAGAACAGTGAACAAGTATGTTTACGTCATACCCGTCGTGCATTGTTTGATTTTCACACGGCTGAAATACTGTTTCAGTCAATCAACATCCAGGACTATTGTAGGGCTGGGCGGTATATCAAATTGACTTGATTCATTAAAATGTATGTTTTAGCGCGAGATTCCAAATGCTTACATGCAAGAATCGTAATTGTTTGTATTTATTAGCGTTTACAGTACGTCTGCTTGTTCTCATGTCGTCTTTTTGGTRTCGTCTCCTTCACTCCTTCTTTGCTGTGTGCACCTTCCCATTTACACACGGCCAAGCCCCTCCCCTGCCACTCAAAACAACAAAGATGAGAGATCTGACAAGTGGTTTCAACTCGCTATTTGAGGTTTGGTCGAACAGAATCAGTCATATGGACACCGAAACACAATTCTACTTTATTTTACTGTAATAGAAGATAAATTAACTTTTCTGACGATACCCTTTTCATGTCTCAACTCCTCAAATTGTGTGCAGAGCAGACACTACTAAATGGGAGTAGTCCTATCAGTGAACATTGATTCTGGAAAATGTATGCTCTACTCAGTTTGTCGCGRGTGTCAATGTACCACATACCGCTAMCAGCATTTTAGCCAAAGACGGATTATACTAGGCGTCTAGTCTGTGTTTTATAAATGTTTTATAAATGTGCAATAAGCATAAAACACAATTATTAAAGGAATTGGCAACTCATTCTCATTCTGAGAAATAAGGTAGGCTACTTGATTTCTATATCTGAACAAAGTGGACAGGCTAGCATGCTGTTCAAACAGTGGGAGATGGACAGAAGGGTGTGTTCAAAACAATGAATCTCTTAGCTAGCAAATAGATCCAAGTTGGCTAAACTTGAAATATAAATATTAACTGGTTACTCAGTAGCACCTGGGCTTGTGCTTGAGTGTCACGCCCTGACCATAGAGAGCTGTTTATTCTCTATGGTGGTCGGGGCGTGACAATGACTAGGGTGGGTTATCTAGGTGTTTAATCATCTATGTTGGCCTGGTATGTTTCCCAATCAGAGGCAGCTGTTTATCGTTGTCTCTGATTGGGGATCATATTTAGGCAGCCATTTCCCTTTTGTGCTTTGTGGGATCTTGTCTATGTATAGTTGCCTGTGAGCATTATTATAGCTTCACGTTTCGTTTGTTCGTTTTGTTGTTTTTGTTCATTGAAGTTTTCTATTCCAAAATAAAGGATGGAAACATACCACGCTGCATCTTGGTCTACTCCTTATGACGAACATGACATTGAGAGATTGTTTATGAGACCTGAGTTAATTTTCTACAATGCCTGTTACAAGATGTTAGTCATTATTAGTCCATGTGAATTATGCATGCTTCTTGTAAAATTTGTAACAAAAATTGCATTTTCAATGATAGACTTGAAAGCCAGATCAGTGATTATTGACAAAAGGCAGGTTAAACTATTTTGATCAGGCCTCCTGAGTGGTGCAGCGGTCTAAGGCACTGCATCACAATGTTGCATTGTCACTATAGCCTGGGGTTCGATCCTCATTCCTCTTCCTCTCCACGAAGGCCCGTTTGCTATTCATCTCCTCCCTTCTGCTTTTGCTTTCTGTGCTTCACTCTACAATTCCTTCACATTTGCCTCTCTTTTATCAATCCCCTCTTCTCCTTTTTGTCAGTTAATCTAAATACTTTCCCTCTCATCATAACGGAAAACTTGATACAGTTATTAATAAATTATACTACATTTAAAGGTGTATATTTGTTATATAGGCCCTTAATCTCTAAGTTTGATCAATATTTTTGTTTTAAATACACACATCTACAAKACCACGATCAAGAAAAAGGCCCATCTACTTTTTGCACTTACTAATTTGACCTTATCTCTGTCATAATAATATGATATCTTGCAGTGTATTTGTGAAGGAATAGATGGCTTACAAAGGATTTACAACCTTGTTGAGGTTGTCATTGTGAAAAAGAATGTTGTTTTAAATCTGCTTAGTTCATTTCATCTGTATAGGGCTGTAATCATTTGAGAGCACTTAACACTAAACCCCTGGCCCATCAATCTGTCCACCCCAATCATTACCTTATGATGGAACATCAATTTGATTACATAGGTGATCATGCCAATGATTTAAACCAAGCAGTCATACACTGAATAGGAATTCGGCTACTAAACAGTGTGCCATGATGTAGTTTAGCCTGCTCTCCATGCAGTAAACATTTAACAAGCAGTAACATTTTAAWACTGTAGATAAGTAGGCCTATGAACCGATGCATGCTCACAGCATGAAACATGCACCACTRAAACATCTCCATCCCACTGTAACTGTCCCGTTTGTCCAGGACAATGTAACTTAAACTAGGCAGGCACTAATCTAGGTAGATTTTCACTCTAATTACAAGTGGGGACAGATTAGGCTGCAGTAAAGAAGGAATGAAAGAGTAAGAACAGGCAACACACACTCACTTTCTGTCAAAGGGAATCCAAGCGGGGGGGCGCTCTGCAGTCCTTTGTGTTGCTGCACTTGGATTACTGGATGTGTCTCAAAKACAATCTCCAGGGACTTTTCCAAAGCTTCGTTCTCCAGCGTTGGGTTCCCTGCAGCGGACACCTTTAAGAAAATGTCAGCCTCCGGCTTTTGCCTCGCTTCATTTTTGGCACCTTCCTCTGAGTGAAGTTCCACAACTGCATGCACGTGGGTAGAGTGCGCCCTCTRCTGACCACGCTTCGCACTTGCAACAGTAGGCCATTCAATAAGAAACCTTCCTTAATAATGTAACTAATTAAACAAACTCAAAAGTAAACAAAATAGGCTACAAACAATGCAAAATACACAGAGAAATTGGAGACCTAAGACCCACCTAACTGACTCTGTCAAGAAACAGTGAAAGAATAGCAAAACCTCTTACAAATGTCCTGCGTCTAATGTAATAGGTGATTTGATTTGTGGAAACCACTGATGATATGTGGTGTGCTCATAATAGAGCTGGAAAATAATTTGTAGTCTCGTCAGTCTGTAGGTAGTAACACAAAATAGGATTGKAATTAATCTACTGGACAGCTAATAACATTAGGCCTATGAAATCTTCAAAACCATAAACTAGTAGGCCAATCCTAGTGAGATTCTCGTTTGGGCAAAAGACCCGCCCTCTCCTTCATAACCCAGTGGTCAAGTGTCGAGGATTGTGTCAATCAATGATTTAATATATTTATTTATGCTGCGTATCCTCCGGAAACACAGAATATTTTTTGTCCTCTCTAGTGGACATCAGTTCTTGGTCCATATCTCTGAGTCAATTATCCTTTTTCGTGAGTTTGATATCCACATTTTTGGGGGGATGGAGTTTTTTTTGTTTCTAGTAAGTGAATATCTCAAAGTCAAATCAAAATGTATTAGTCACATGCACCGAATACAACAGCATTTCACCTTACGTGAAATGCTTACTTACGAGCCCCCAACCAACAATGCAGTTTCAAAAAATACGGACAAGAATAAGAATAAAAGTAACAAGTAATTAAAGAGCAGCAGTAAACAACAACAAGTCAATGTGCGGGGGCACCGGTTAGTTGAGGTTGTATGTACATGTAGTAGAGTTATTGAAGTGAGTATGCATAGATGACAGCAAACAGAATAGTAGCAGCGGTGTAAAGAGGTTTAGGGCAATGCAAATAGTCGTGGGAGCCATTTATTAGATGTTCAGAGATCTTATGGCTTGGGGGTAGAAGCAGTTTAGAAGCCTCTTGGACATGGACTTGGCGCTCTGGTACGCTTGCCGTGCGATAGCAAGAGAGAAACAGTCTATGACTATGGTGCTGAGTCTTTGACAATTTTTAGAGCCCTCCTCTGACAACGCTGAATAGAGGTCCTGGATGGCAGGAAGCTTGGCCCCAGTGATGTACTGGGCCATTTGCACTACCCTCCGTAGTGCCTTTCAGTTGGAGGAGAGCAAATGCCAGTGATGAGACCAGTCAGGATTTTTTATTTTTTTTACCTTTATTTAACTAGGCAAGTCAGTTAAGAACAAATTATTATTTACAATGACAGCCTAGGAGGAGTGGGTTAACTGTCTTGTTCAGGGGCAGAACAACAGATCTTACCACGTCYGCTCGGGGATTTGATCTAGCAACCTTTTGGTTACTGGCCCAACACTCTAACTACCCCATCTCTCGATGGTGCAGCTGTAGAACCTTTTGAGGATCTGAGGACCCATGCCAAATCCTTTCATGTTAATTAGTTTTATTTATATATATATTATATATATATATTTTTTTGTATTTATTTTTTTTGGGGGGGGGGGGTTATGTTAATTTGTTGGTAATGTGGACACCAAGGAACTTGAAGCTCTCAACCTCCTCCACTGCAGCCCGAGCGATGAAAATGGGGGCGTGCTCGGTTCCCTTTTTCCTGTAGTCCACAATCATCTCCTTTGTCTTGATCACGTTGAGGGAGAGGTTGTTGTCTTGGCACCACATGGCCAGGAATAGTTAAGGAATAGTTAAAGAATTTATAGTTAAAGAATAGTTAAAGGAAAACATCCAAAAACAATATTTTGCTATTTGTTTCATTAGTTCTRTGTTGATATAGTCCCACAATGTTTTGCATGTCAGCAATCAAGTWTTCAAGATATGTAACTTTCAAAATACAGAAATGTGCATCACATGGGCCAGATTACTGTATTTTTAATGTTACATATCTTGAAAACTTGATTGCTGACATGCAAAACATCTTGGGACTATATCAACACTTGAGTACTCAAACATATATCAAAAGATCGTTTTTGGGCCGACTTTTCCTTTAAGTGAGTTGGCAGGACTGTGTAATAATTGTTTCACATTAAATAAGCTTTAAATAAGAGCTTATCAAGAAATGTCTTCTGTAGTGGACACCCAGATGCCACAACTATGTTTTTCACCTACTGTACCCATTGGCTGTAATGTTATTTTTTTCATATTTACGTCCTAATGACCACTAGAGAGGACAATTTTTCACTTACAATAAAAGATAAATAACAATATTCTTTGAAGAAAATAGTGGTAACAAACACTTATGTGTATATTCTCCCGGGTCTCAGGAGGAATATACACTAGATGACTGATAAGGGGCTCTGTTGAAGCCACAGAGCCTCCATCTTGACACTCCTACACAAGTGTTGAAATTATATATATTTTTTAATTAATTATACAGAAATGCATGTATTAATGTCTACTTTCGTTTTTGACACATTTATTAAATTACAGACACCTCTACTTTTAAATTATATTATGTGAGCTAAAAATAAAATAAAATGTGACTCATCACCTGGATTTGGTCTTGTGTAGCAAAATTTGAAATGGTGTTTTTTTACATTGGATAAAAGACTCAGAGCTACAAATGGCATTGATCTTCAAACACTGCATGTTTGAAGATCAATGGGAAAGTAAATCTGCTTTGAAAGATGATAAACTTGTAAACTCACTTTTGAGACATTTTCCGGATTGACTGATCTTCAGGTCTTAAAGTTAAAGTAATGATGGACTGTTGTTTCTCTTTGCTTATTTGAGCTGTACGTGGCTTAACATGGACTTAGTCTTTTACCAAATAGGGCTATCTTCTGTATACCWTGTCACAACAAAACTGTTTGGCTCAAACTCATTAAGAAGGAAATAAATTCCGCAAATTAGCATTTKACAAGGCACACCTGTTAATTGAAATGCATTCCAGGTGACGACCTCGTTAAACTGGTTGAGAGAAAGCCAAGAGTGTGCAAAGCTGTCATCAAGGCAAAGGGTGGCTGCTTTGAAGAATCCAAAATATAAAATATATTTAGATTTGTTTAACAATTTTTTGGTTACTACAGGACATGATTCCATGTGCGTTATTTCATAGTTTTGATGGCTTCACTATTATTCTACAATGTAGAAAATAGTAAAATAAAGAAAATCCCTTGAATGAGTAGATTTGTCCAAACTTTTGACTGGTACTGTACATATATATATATATATATTTAAATATTTCCTTAAAGAATATGTACTAATGTTACTGTCACCACTATAAAAAAAAACTTAAATTCATGTTATTTTGTCCTTAAAACATTTCCTTCAAATACTATAGAATTTCATTTATTCTTATGCAGGACCGCTCCTACTGGGGTGCCAATATGCTTCAAAGCCTCTCAATGGCCAGCATCAGCAATCCAGTGTTTATGTACAATACATATTTTTTGTTAATTCCAGTGGTGTAAAGTACTTAAGTAAAAATACTTTAAAGTACTACTTAGGTAGTTTTGGGGGGTATCTGTAGTTTACTTTACTATTTATATTTTGGACAACTTTTACTTCACTACATTCCTAAAGAAAATAATGTCGTTTTTACTCCATACATTTTCCCTGACACCCAAAAGTACTCGTTACATTTTGAAATGCTGAGCAGCACAGGAACATTTTCCAATCCACACGCTTCTCAAGAGAACATCCCTGGTAATCCTTACTGCCTCTGATCTGGCGGACTCACTAAACACACATGCTTAATTTGTAAATGATGTCTGAGCGTTGGTGTGCCCCTGGCTTTTCATAAAACATTACAAAAAATTAAATGGCACCATCTGGTTTGCTTAATATAAGGAATTTGAAATTATTTGTACTTTTAATTTTGATACATAAGTATATTTTAACAATTACATTTACTTTTGATAATTAAGTATATTTAAAACGAATTACTTTTAGACTTTTACTCGAGTAGTATTTTACTGGGTGACTTTCACTTTTACTTGAGTCATTTTCTATTAAGGTATCTTTACTTTTACTCAAGTATGACAATTGGCTACTTTTTCCACCACTGGTCAGTTCCTTAGTAGGCAAACGGTAGTGTCCCCCCCTGCTCAATAGTGACCTTTCATCGAGGATACTCATGTATATCCTACTGCAGAATCATTCTGAAATCTGCCAAACCCATTTGAATCAGCTTTTATTTTGTCAGAGGGAAAAAAAAATGCAAAAGTTTAAAAACAATAGTCTACTTATTGTTCTATCCATAAAATGTCTTGCACAACTAACTTCATTTGTTTTGAGCACTTTAATCAAATCAAATCAGATTGTATTGGTCACATACACATGGTCAGCAGATGTTAATGGGAGTGTAGCGAAATGCTTGTGCTTCTAGTTCTGACAGTGCGGTAATATCTAACAAGTAATCTAACAAATTCACAACCACTACCTTACACACACAAATGTAAAGGGATGAGTAAGAATATGTACATATAAACATGTTGTTGAGCGATGGCCGTGCGGCATAGGCAAGATGCAGTAGATGGTATAGAATGCAGTATATACATATGAGATGAATAATGTAGGATATGTAAACATTATTAAAGTGGCGTTATTTAAAGTGACTAGTGATACCTTTATTWAATCCATTAATTAAAGTGGCCAGAGATTTGAGTCTGTATGTTGGCAGCAGCCTCTCTATMTTAGTSATYGCTGTTTAACAGTCTGATGGCCTTGAGATAGAAGCTGTTTTTCAGTCTCTTGGTCCCAGCTTTGATGCACCTGTACTGACCTCGCCTTCTGGATGATAGCGGGGTGAACAGGCAGTGGCTTGGGTGGTTGTTGCCCTTGATGATCTTTTTGGCCTACCTGTGACATCGGGTGCTTTAGGTGTCCTGGAGGGCAGGTTGTTTGCCCCCGGTGATGCGTTGTGCAGACCGCACTACCCCTAAGGAAGAGCTTTGCGTTGAGGGCGGTGCAGTTGCCGTACCAGGCGTAATACAGCCAGACAGGATGCTCTCGATTGTGCATCTGTAAAAGTTGTGAGTGTTTTAGGTGACAAGCCAAATATAAACGCCTCCTGAGGTTGAAGAGGCACTGTCTGTGTGGGTGGAACATTCAGTTGTCCGTGATGTGTACGTCAAGGAACTTAAAACTTTCCACCTTCCCCTCTACGTCCCGTCGATGTGAGGGGGGTGCTCCCTCTGCTGTTTCCTGAAGTCCACGATCATCTCCTTTGTTTTGTTACGTTGAGTGGAGGTTATTTTCCTGACACTACATTCCAAGGGCCCTCACCTCCTCCCTGTAGGCCGTCTCGTCATGTTAGTAATCAACCATTCCACTGTAGTGTCGTCTCAAACTTGATGATTGAGTTGGAGGCGTGCATGGCCATGCAGTCGTGGGTGAACAGGAAGAGGCTGAGAACGCTCCCTTGTGGGGCCCCAGTGTCGAGGATCAGCGGGGTGGAGATGTTGTTTCCTACCTTCACCACCTGGGGGCGGCCCGTTGGAAAGTCCAGGACCCAGTTGCACAGGGCGGGGTCAGGACCGAGGGTCTCGAGCTMAATGACAAGTTTGGAGGGTACTATGGTGTTAAATGCTGAGCTGTAGTCAATGAACAGCATTCTTACAGCGGTATTCCTCTTGTCCAGATGAGATAGTGCAGTGTGATGGCGATTGCATTGTCGGTGGACCTATTGGGGCGGTAAGAAAATTGGAGTGGGTCTAGGGTTTCAGGTAGGGTGGAGGTGATATGGTCCTTGACTAGTCTCTCAAAGCACTTCATGATGACAGAAGTGAGTGCTATGGGGCGATAGTCATTTAGTTCAGTTACCTTAGCTTTCTTGGGAACAGGAACAATGGTGGCCATCTTGAAGTATTGGGGACAGCAGACTGGGGTAGGGATTGATTGAATKTGTCRATAAACACACCAGCCAGCTTGTTTGCYCATTCTCTGAGGARGCGGCTWGGAATGCAGTCTGGACCGACAGCCTGGTAAGGGTTAACACGTTTAAATGTTTRACTCACTTTGGCCACGGAGAAGGAMAGCCCACAGGCTTTGGTAGCTGGCCATGTCAGTGGCACTGTATTGTCCTCAAAGTGAGCAAAGAAYTTGTTTAATTTGTCTGGGAGCAAGACGTCAATGTTTGCGACGGGGCTGGTTTTCTTTTTGTAATCTGTTATTGACTGTAGACCCTGCCATATACGTCTCGTATTTGAGCCATTGAATTGCGACTTTACTTTGTCTTAAAAGCGATGGTTCYCGCTTTCAGTTTTGGGCAAATTCTGCCATCAATCCACGGTTTCTGCTTAGGGAAGGTTTTAATAGTCACTGTGTGTACAACATCTCTGATGCGTATACGTCAATGTTATTGTCTGAGGCTACCCGAAACATGTCCTAGTCCACGTGATCGAAGCAATCTTGAAGTGTGGAATCCGATTGGTCAGACCAGCCTTGAATAGACATGAGCATGGGCATTTCCTGTTTTAGTTTCTGACTTTAGGATGGGAGCAACAAAATGGAGTCATGGTCAGATTTGCCAAAGGGAGGGTGGGATAGGGCTTTGTATGCATRGCGGCAGTTAGAGTAGCAATGGTCCAGAATGCTACCAGCCCGTGTCACGCATTCGATATGCTGATAGAATTTAGGAAGCCATGTTCTCAGATTAGCTTTGTTAAAATCCCCATTTACAATAAATGCAGCCTCAGGATATATGGTTTCCAGTTTACTTAGAGTCCAGTGAAGTTCTTTCAGGGCCGTCGAGGTATCTGCTTGGGGGGGGGATATACACGTCTGTGACTATAATCGAAAATAATTATCTTGGGAGATAATGCCATCGGCATGTGATTGTAAGGAATTCTAGGTCAGGTGAATAAAAAAATCATTTTATTCACCTGAACTAGAATTCCTTAAAAGTTTGCTACGTTTCGTGACGGTTTGTACCCTTAGATCCTGTATGTTGTTATGTTTACACCATAAGTTGTTAATCATAAGTCATACACCCCCGCCCTTCTTCTTACCAGAGAGATGTTCTGTCGGCGCAATGCATGAAGAAACCAGGTGGCTGTGCCGACTCTGACAACATACCCCGAGTGAGCCATGTTTCCGTGAAACAGAGAATGTTACAATCTCTGATGTCTCTCTGGAAGGCAACTCGTGCCCTAATTTCGTCCACCTTGTTGTCTAGAGATTGGACATTGGTGAGTAATATGCTCGAAAGCTGTGGATGGTGTGCTCGCCTTCTGAGTCTGACCAGTAGGCCGCTCCGTCTGCCTCTCCTGCAGTGACCGCGTTGTTCTGGGTCAGCTTCTGGGATAAGATCGCATGTCCASGGTGGAGGTCCGAACAAAGGATCCYCTTCGGGAAAGACGTATTCCTGGTCGWAATGTTGGTAAGTTAACGCTTTTATATCCAATAGTTCTTCCCGGCTGTATGTAATAACATTTTAGATTTTCTGGCCTAACAAACTTTTAGTCAAACTGAACCCACACATTATTTTGGGATCCACCCCTGAAACGTCCTCTGCCTAATGGCGCACGAGTGGAGAAGGACCGTTAACTTGAAGCAACGCATTTCCTCCACGTTCACTCTCCTCGCCAACTATCTCGATTAACTTTGACCTTTTTCAAAAGTAAGCGAGAGAGGATTGAGGAGAGAGGGAGGTGAGCAAATCTAATTGATCAAGGCCATAGAAAACTTTTCAAAATACTTCCGCTCACGCMCAACCAGCCTAAGGATGAGGTTACTTTTCACTGTGGGTTCGTTCAGTTTGACTAAAYGTTTGCTACGTTTCGTGACGGTTTGTACCCTTACCCTTACCTACTGTAACCATAACCCTAACCTTTACCATAACCATCAACTTCAATGGGGTAAGGATGTCCCAAGGATTCCGGATAGCATGGACCCTTTTAGGTACGTTTGCTCAGTTTGGTAGGTGTAGCGGGGTGTGGCTTGAAGAAATTAGTGACAGAATTAAAGGGCAGAGGAGCGTTCCCCAACCCACAATCCAAACCCCTCCCCGTTTTTCAACTGGTCATTCAGAACAGCAATGTTTGTTTAATTCAAAAAAAATGTATGTACTGAACACAGCCCAGGTTTCAAGGTTAGGGAATGTAGGAGGCCTTGGCCTATGCCATTTCTATAATCATGTGTCACTTGTACATCTAAAAAAAAAGATTCATAGGCTACTATTCAAGTCTATATTAGGCTATTGCTAAAACTAAAACAAACAAACTTCATAATTAAAATACTTTTACCCTACTAAATTTCAACATGCAAATAGCTAGGCTATAACCAGCATATCTTTACTGTAGGCCTACACATGGAGGTGAGAGAGAAATGCCAAACTGCTTCTAAAACATTTTAAGTAGTGTGAGTAATCTGTGTGACTAAGAGACGAATCCATTTCTAAAGGAACTAGGGGCCCGTTTCCATCCTCTGGAAATCATTATGCAGCATTAGAAATGTCATCCATCAGGCGTATGCAGGAAGAGCCAGCCCCAGAGAGTGATCCCATTTTAATTGTGTTGCTCATGTTTGTTTGGCCCAGAGTGCCAGAGCATCATCAGATCCGGAGTTTATCCACTCACAGACAATTCCCAACCCGCAAGGTTCCTCACATCCTTGACGGCTGCCAGCGATTTTCCGTCCCTGGGTGGAGAAATCATGAAAACCTCGCCCCATATCTCTTCCTACCCATCACTGGGTGAGTACAGCAGAGGCGGGTTTAATTGCATTTCAATACCACCAACCTACAAATGTCAGACTTGYAACCTTGTTGTAGAAAGATGAGTTCTGAGTTTCCCACTTGGAAAGTATCAGAATCAACCAATAGGAAGCTCTACACAACCTAAGCAATTTTTTTAACTCAGAGGATCAGAGTTTCCGAGTTTTCTTGAAAGCACAATTACCACGTACTCCTCTTTGCCTCCTGTTGGAGCATAAGGTCGTAACAAGCCCACGSCCCTTTGCAAAGTAGACCTACTTCYTCCCGTTAATAAAAAAAGTAACACAGTGACAAGTCATGATACAGAAAGCCATGCTAATATTTCTGGACTAGAGCGATTTCATTTAAAATGTAGCTTGCAGGTGAAGGCAATATTGAATGTAAAGCTAACAGGTTTAGGCTAAGATATGCAATTTCCATATGCGTCCACGTATGCATTCTACAGAGAAAGGAGGGTGAAATTAAGAAACAAAGAAGTCTAATAAACTCCAACACAGTGATATTGGGGGCTGTTGGCAAAGATCAACCAGTATTGAGCGTATAATGCCGAAAGACCGCAAGGCACTTCAAACAGCACAGAGGTCCATTATAAAATAAACACCGTCGGGCCCTTCTCAACACATCTACTGTTTATATCCAAGCCTCTCTGGGAGCCGAGCCTGTTTACTTTCCCCGCTTGACTCATCTTAAGTCAAGGTGGCACGCTGACATTTTCTATATACATCCTCTCACACACTCACTCACTCATGGGGAAAAGAGGCCCAGTTCAAAGGATTGCTGACGTGGTGAGAGCAAGAAAGTTATTAATAATGATGATAAGGCACATATGTGCACACACACACACACACACACACACACCACCAACCCCACACAACAACCAAACAAAAAAACACAAACAACAAAAAACAAAACAACACCTTCACAACACTACTCTATCCAATACACACACACACACACACACACACACACACACACACACACACACACACACACCATGGAGAGAGAAATAGGAGATTTTCCACACACAATCAGTGGCCACAATCAGTATCACTTAAGTATGCTCTTACATGTGTTATTGTCTCTCTAGTGATGTTTAAGCTGAAGTGGTCATCCTTATGCCTTCACAAGCCAGTCAGGTGATGAGACGGGGTTAGAGTTAGGATACCTGCTAGTGCTCTTTGTGTAGGGTGTAGACCAAAAAGAGGTTTCGACTAAAGCTAACCCAGCTAGCACATACCGTTTTGAGAACCATGTGTTTCTTACAGCTTGGTGAGAGCTAGTTGTCCATATGGGTATTTTGCATACAACCTTCCCACAACGTTCTGGGAATGGTGCAGGATAGTTGCTGTCATTTGAACATTCTCAGCACATTTAAGGAACTTGAACAAAAATACTTTATTTCTTGGTATATCATTACTTTAACAGAACGTTTCCTAAAAGTTCAAACTTGGTGGTCTTTTAATTTCAAATTTGGTAATTTTCTAGGAATGTTCTCCAATTGGTTTGACATTGAATGTTCGAATAGTTAAGAGAACGTTAAGAAACAACTTTCTTCTGTGCGGATTCAGTACTACAGCATCAAATAAAATTGTATTTGTCACATGCGCCGAACACAATCTGGATACTATCTGGATGGAAAATGACTGAGGATAATAGCAGACGTTATGCCACTCCTTTTGCCACATCTTCAATATGCCTACAGTCGAGTGGTGTGTCTTAGGCCTGGAGGGAAGCTAAAGTCATTCCGCTACCCAAGAATAGTAAAGCCCCCGGTACTGGCTCAAATAGCCGACCAATCAGCCTGTTAACAACCCTTAGTAAACTCTGGAAAAAAAATGTGTTTGACCAGATAAATGCTATTTCACAGTAAACAAATTGACAACAGAATTTCAGCATCTTATAGGGAAGGACACTCAACAAGCACAGCACTTACACAAATTACTGATGATTGGCTGAGAGAAATTGATGATAAAATAATTGTGGGGGCTGTCTTGTTAGACCTCAGTGCAGCTTTTGACATTATCGATCATAGTCCTGCTGGAAAACGTATGTGTTATGGCTTTACACCCTCTGCTATAATGTGGATAAAGAGTTACTTGTTTAACATAACACGAGGTGTTCTTTAATGGAAGCCTCTCAAATTTACTCCAATTAGAATCAGGAATTCCCCAGGGTGTTGTTTTGCCCCTGCTTTTTCAATTTTTACTAACGACATGCCACTGACTTTGAGTAAAGGCCAGAGTTCTATGTATGTGGATGACTCAAAACACTATACACGTCAGATACTACAGCGACTGAAATGACTGCAACACTCAATAAAGAGCTGCAGTTTTTCAGAGTGGTGCAAGATAAGTATCCCTATATTTCAGATTGTACGCAATGTCAACATATTTGCAGAATGTGGAACTCAATACAGTGTAACTAATGTCATACGCCATTTTCACTTTGGAAAAATCGTGCCCAATTTAAACGGCCTCGTACTCTATTCTAGCATCATACATATGCATATTATTATTACTATGGATAGAAAACACTCTCAAGTTTCTAAAACTGTTTGAATTACACGGCGAATATCTCCGGCTCTGATTTTATTTGATACATGTGATAATAACATCGTAAAGTAGTTTTTTTCAACCAGGTTTTATCAGTTTATTCAACGTTTATGGAACTTTTGGAGTTTTCCACTTTGCGTCCAAGAGAGTGGGAACGTTATCAAACCTTGCTAGCATTGTTGGCGCGAATTCGACAGAAGAAAAGGACATTCTAAAATCCAAACAACATTTATCTGGACCAAGGACTCCTTGTACAAGATTCTGATGGAAGCTCAGCAAAAGTAGAACAATTTATGATGTTATTTCGTATTTCTGTGGAAAATGTATTTCTTTTCTCCGCCGTTTTGGCGGGCGCTGTCTCGCAATAACGCAAGCTGTTTGTTATGGTAAAGTTATTTTTTTAAATTAACACGGCGGTTGCATTTAAGAACCAGTGTATCTTTCATTTGCCATACAACAAGTATTTTTATGTAAAGTTTATGATGAGTTCTTGGTCAGATTAGGTGAGTGTCCAAATAGCTCCGGACATTCTGGTGAATCGATGCTACGTATTCACAATGTATAACCCACGGTTGCAGCTCTAAATATGCACCTTTCGAACAAAACATAAGTGTATTGTATAAACCTGATGTTATAAGACTGTCATCTGATGAAGTGTCCAAGTTAGTGATTATTTTATATCTTTTGCTGGTTTTTGCGATAGCTACCTTTGCGGTGAATAAATGCATTGTGTGTTTGGCTATTGTGGTAAGCTAATATAATTCTATATTGTGTTTTCGCTGTAAAACACTTAAAAAATCGGAAATATTGGCTGGATTCACAAGATGTTTATCTTTCATTTGCTGTACACCATGTTATTTCATAAATGTTTTATGAAGAGTATTTAAGTATTTCACGTTGCTCTCTGTAATTATTCTGGCTGCTTCGGTGCTATTTGTGATGGTAGCTGCAATGTAAAACTATGATTTATACCTAAAATATGCACATTTTTCGAACAAACATGAATGTATTGTATAACATGTTATAAGACTGTCATCTGATGAAGTTGTTTCTTGGTTAGTGACTAATTATATCTCTATTTGGTCGGTTTTGTGATAGCTACCTATGCGTAGAAACATGGTGAAAATATGCGGTTGAGTCTTTGGCTATTGTGGTTAGCTAATAGAAATACATATTGTTTTTCGCTGTAAAACATTAAAAAAAATCGAATGATGGCTGGATTCACAAGATGTTATCTTTCATTTGCTGTATTGGACTTGTGTATTTCATGAAAATTATATTATATGATATCCCTGTCCCGTGAGGCTAGGCTATGCTAGTCAGCTTTTTTGATGAGGAGGATCCCGGATCCGGGAGAGAGAAGCGGTAGAGGTTTTAACAACACTATCAACAAGGCAGGTCCTACAGGCCATAGTTTTGTCGCACCTTGACTACTGTTCAGTAGTGTGGTCAGGTGCCACAAAAAGGGACTTAGGAAAATTGCAATTGGCTCAGAACAGGGCAGCCCTTGAATGAACACAGAGAGCTAATATTAATWATATGCATGTCAATCTCTCCTGGCTGAAAGTGGAGGAGAGATTGACTTCTACACTACTTTTATTTATGAGAGGTATTGACATGTTGAATCCCCCGAGCTGTCTGTCTAAACTACTGGCACACAGCTCAGCCACCCATTCATACCCCACAAGAGATGCCACAAGAGGTCTCTTCACAGTCCCCATGTCCAGAACAGAATATGGGAGGCACACAGTACTACATAGAGACATGACTACATGTTCATGTCTATTCCACATCAAGTAACTGACGCAAGCAGTAGAATCAGATTTAAAAAACAGATAAAAAAACACAAACATTGGCACAGACACATGCATACACACATACACACTATAAAATATGCACTATACAAACACATGGATTTAGTACTGTAGATATGTGGTAGTGGTGCAGTATGTGAAATGTTGTGTTGTGAAATCTGTGAATGTATTGTAATGTTTTTAAAATTGTATAAACTGCCTTAATTTTGCTGGACCCCACGAAGAGTAGCTGCTGCTTTGGCATCCCCTATTGGGGATCCATAATAAATACAAATACAAATACAACAGGTGTAGACCTTACTGTGAAATGCCCTTAACCAACAATGCAGAGTTTTTTTTTTAAGTAAGAAAATATTTGTTAAATAAACTAAAGTTTAAAAAAGTAACACAATAAAATAACAATAACGAGGCTATATACAGTGGGTACCGGTACCGAGTCATTGTGCAGGGGTACAGGTTAGTCAAGGTAATTGAGGTAATATGTACATGTAGGTAGGGGAAATAAATAGCAAGTAGCAGCAGCGTAAAAAAGGAGGTCAATGCAAATAGTCAGACGCAGTCTTATGTCTTGGGGGTAGAAGCTGTTAATAAGCCTACAGGTGTTCTCATGGTTCTATTTAAAG
>NC_036857.1:41131625-41141630 GCF_002910315.2 Salvelinus sp. IW2-2015 | reverse complement strand
TAAAGTCATGTTCTCACATTGTTCCGAGAACATTAAGAAACAGTGTTCTTCTGTGGGAATTTCAGTACTTCAGCATAACATTTCCTGCAAGTTTCCTCATGTTCTATTTAAAGTCATGTTCTCACATTGTTCCGAGAACATTAAGAAACAGTGTTCTTCTGTGGAATTTCAGTACTCAGCGTAACGTTTCCTACAGGTTTCCTCATGGTTCTACTTAAAGTTATGTCCTCAGATTGTTCCGAGAACTAAGAAAACTTTCAATGGAAACCACCAAATAACTTCAGTAACGTTCAGAGAATGTTCTAAGAATGTTGTTTAAAAATACATAAATATTTTTTCAATTTTCAGCCTCAACAAAACTCTCTCTATCCTCTTCCTTGTTAAGTATGTTCAGGTGTGTAGGCCACGCCCACTAATTGGCTACACCTGATCTTAATGATGGCTTGTTTCCTTTGAAATGGGGTCTGTTTGAATAGAACAAAATTAACAAAATGGCATGCTAGCTCTGTCCTGGTGGTTGGACTAATTCCTATGATAGGGAACAAAGAATAAATTGTCTCGTCACACAACCATACCATCAACTATATGAATCGAGTACATAAAGTAGATATTGCGTTAATTCAGGAAGCATAGATGTCCATGTGTGCTCTGTGCTGGCTACTCCATATAGACAGATGAAATACCAGCTGACTGCATATCTTTCCCTTAAATAGTTATTGCATAGTTATGGAGCTGTGCTTTAGGGTCATTCTGTCCTCGTTGTTAAGGAGAGATTGGTCTCAATACTAATCAGTTCGTCCCAAGAGTGAAATGTCTTATAGCATGGCTTTGCAATATAGGAGTTGATACCTTCCTTCTTTCAAGATTTCCCCTTTTTTACCTGAAGTAACAAATTATGCTCCACTCTATACCACCACCTCAAAGCAAACCCCAGACCATCACACTCTGCCTCTTGCCACTCCACTTACTTGTGAATTGATCTCGTCCTAGTCGCATTCGCGTCCAGTCAGTATTTACAGGTGTCGTTTTCTGCGTCTTCTTACTGGATGTTTCTTTGGGGATTCGAACACCTCAAAGCCTATAACATTGTGTGTCTGTCCAATAACAACGTTTTTCCCATCTTCCTCTGTTCGTGGTACCTCGGTTTAAATTTTGTGCCCATCTATATCCTTGTTATTTTTATGGCCAAGTCTGAAGAATAATGGCTTTTTCCTCTTTTGACACTAACCCTGTCTCTTCCGTCTTTGTGAAGTAAATGGCCCAGTGTCATACAAGTGACATGCCGTGCCAGTTCCGACTCCCCATATACGAACCCCTTCGCGTGTCCAAGTTCGCGTAGATATCACAGAGCTGGATTGTGGGAAGCAGTTGGAGTCTCAAGTCGAAGCATTGGTGTCCCTTATTTACACATTCGACTAGCCCTAATGCTCACAATACTTTAATATGATTCTCTTCTCATTTGTTTAATTACATTTTTATAAGGGCACAGGGGGTGACCCAGATGCAGACACAGGAGGCAGATGGCTCAAGTCTCAGATAATTATTATAATCCAAGGGGCAGGCAAGAGAAAGGTCGTGGACAGGSAAAATATAACAAGGTCAGAGTCCAGGAGGTACAGAGTGGCAGGCAGGCAGGCTCGAGGTCAGGGCAGGCAGTATGGTCAGGCAGGCGGGTTCAGAGTCACGGCAGGCAAGGGTCAAAATCAGGAGGACGAGCAAAAGTGAGATAAGAAAAAGCAGGCACATGGAAAACCACGCGACTTGACATGATAAGACAAACTGGCAACAGACAAACAGGGAACACAGGGATGAATACCCAGGGACTAATGGGGAAAACGGGTGACACCTGGAGGTGGGTGGAGACAATCACAAAGACAGGTGAAACAGATCAGGGCGTGACAATTTTACCATCACWGCTCTTAATGGTTAATCACTTTAATGTTTGGTAAACTTTTTTTTAAATTTATTTTATTTAAAAAAAAATGTTAGCATATATATCTTGGTGGGGCAAACTCCCCAATTTTTTTTTTTTATGCATGTCAGCAAAGCCACTACACAACACTAAACAATACATTAATTGCACTATAATGGTGACAAACGGTGCCCTCAATCTATTAGGGCCTACATAAAACTGTCCCAACAGSAGAGCTTTCTTTTCAGCACCATGGAGTGAATCCTTACCACTGGCTGTCAGCGAAGCATTGTCTGGCAGTGAAACAGTTCATTRAGCCTCATTTACTGCCTTTAAAAAAACATAGCTGTTATGGCTGACTTGCTTAAACAAATGTGGTTTCTACTGAAAATTGAGATGTACAAACTATGACATAAGGGTTCGACAATCGGATAAGAGAAAATCCGATTAAGACATTTAAAAACTTCTTATGGATCAAATCCCTTTAGCGGGATCGATTTTACAACATCCGTTGAAATGGCAGAGCGCCAAATTCAAATTAAATTACTATAAGTATTAAACTTTTCATGAATCCACACACTGCAATACACAACATTAAAGCGTATACTTGTTGTTAATCCAGCCAACGTGTCAGATTTCAAAAAAGGCTTTACGGCGAAAGCAAACCATGCTATTACTGAGGACAGCACCCATCAAACAAAGACAGACAATCATAATTCAACCCGCAGGCGCGACACGAACATCAGATTCATGCCTTACCTTTGACGAGCTTCTTCTGTTGGCACTCCAATATGTCCCATAAACATCACAAATGGTCCTTTTGTTGATTATTCCGTCGTTACATCTCCAAAATGTCCATTTATTTGGCGCATTTGATCCGGAAAAACACCGGTTCCAACTCGCGCAACATGACTACCATATGTATAAGTTACCTGTAATCTTTGTCCAATCATTTCAAACAACTTTCCTCATACAACTTTAGGTATTTTTTAACGTAAATAATCAATCAATTTAAGACAGGATAAACTTGTTCAATACCGGAGGAAAACAAAGTGGACGAGCTTTTCAGGTCATGCCCTCTATCAAACAGTACACTTCACTCGACCTCGTTCTGAACAGGCTACTTCTTCATTCTCAAAGGAAAAACATCAACTAATTTCTAAAGACTGTTGACATCTAGTGGAAGTGATAGGAACTGCAAGCAACTGCCTTAGAATTCTAGATTCAAAATGCTTGTGCTTCTAGTTGCGACAATGCAGTAATAACCAAGAGTGATCTAACCTAACAATTCACAACAACTACCTTATACACACAAGTGTAAAGGGATGAAGAATATGTACATAAAAAATATATGAATGAGTGATGGTACAGCACGCGCATAGGCAAGATGCAGTAGATGGTATAGAGTACAGTATATACATATGAGATGAGTAATGTAGGTATGTAAACATATATAAAGTGGCATTGTTTAAAGTGGCTAGTGATAAACATTTTTCCATTAATTAAAGTGGCTGGAGTTGAGTCAGTATGTTGGCAGCAGCCTCTCAATGTTAGTGTGACTGTTTAACAGTCTGATGGCCTTGAGATAGAAGCTGTTTTTCAGTCTCTCGGTCCTGCTTTGGTGCACTGTACTGACCTCGCCTCCTGGATGATAGCGGGGTGAACAGGCAGTGGCTCGGGTGGTTGCTGTTCCTTGATGATCTTTATGGCCTTCTGTGACATCGGGTGGTGTAGATGTCCTGGAGGGCAGGTAGTTTGCCCCCGTTGATGGTTGTGCAGACCTCACTACCTCTGGAGAGCCTTACGGTTGTGGGCGAGCAGTTGCCGTACCAGGCGGTGGTACAGCCCGACAGGATGCTCTCGATTGTGCATCTGTAAAAGTTTGTGAGTGCTTTTGGTGACAAAGCCGAATTTCTTCACATCCTGAGGTTGAAGAGGCGCTGCTGCACCTTCTTCACCACGCTGTCTGTATGGGTGGACCAATTCAGTTTGTCCGTTGATGTGTACGCCGAGGAACTTACAGCTTACTACCCTCTCCACTACTGTTCCCGTCGATGTGGATAGGGGGGTGCTCCCTCTGCTGTTTCCTGAAGTCCACGATCATTCTCCTTTGTTTTGTTGACGTTGGTGTGAGGTTATCCTCATTAATCATGACGTCATGATTCGACAATCATGGACGTCAGTGATCTTCAGATCGGAGCTCTAGAAAAAGGCCTGAGTTCCCGACTTAGAATTCCGAGTTGGATGACGGTTGAAAACGTATTTTCCCAGTCGGGGCTAGTTTTTTCAAGTTGTCTTGAAGTCTGAGATTTCCCAGTTCTGAGTTTCCAGTTGTTTTTGAACGCGGCAGAAGTCCTGTTGGACAGCATGGCCAATGTATTCAAACTTTTCTGGCCCATGGTGTTGAATGTTTATCCTTTTAAACTTGGAAAAGAGACACTTAAACCCAGACTTGGACCACACACCCACTCCACTGAATAGCAGGCTAGTGATTGCTTTGCAATGCTTGCAGTTAGCCACTGATTCCTTCAAGCCACTTACTGTTGAATTTCCAACTTATTGTGTAGTGTTTATGTCCAATGGCCGTTGAGCACCAATACGTTTTATCTATAATTCTTCATATGGCAAGGATTGAAAAGGATTTTGCCAGTAGATTGTTGACATGATTCATGTGATGACTGCTTGTCTAGCTTGCTAGCTACGATTTAGAAATCCTGATGCTATGATCAGTCCAATCAAAGCTACGGTAGATATAACATGATTTGGCGTAATTTAATTGTGGCCAATGACCTGGTGCCTTCTTTGATTGGCACTTTCTAATGTAACTCTGTGGCAGCACCCAAGGGGCTTGACCTTTCAAGCCCTCCCGTAGATTTTGAAATGACGTAGTCTCCATGAGAGCAGAACACTGAGCCAGTCACGAGCGACTAGAGAACATTGCCAATCCCGATGCTCTGTATTTTCTGCTGGCTTGCCTACCACGACAGAAAGCACTGAGCTAGGCTGAAACACCTGCATTTTGGAGCTGCCTTACTCAAGACAGCAAAAAAGAGACCATGTTTGTCTGCGGCATTATTAACTCAATGATCTGTMGACAGTATACTCTGTTCTACCCTCAGAATTGACAGAACACCCCGTGYTGGCCGTGGCCGTGTGRTGACCGACCAGCAGGAGTGGGCAGTGGTGGAAATGGTGAGGGACAGGAATGACATACGGCTGTCCAAAATAAATCAGGCCATTTAGGAGAACGATGACACTTTTGCCCATGTGGCATTCATCAGTCTACCAACAATCGCCTGCCTTTTGAAGAGGCACCAGATTTTCTATAAAACACTTACCTGGTGCCTTTTGAGAGAAACAACGACTGGGTGAAACAACTGTGGGGCGAGTATGTTTAGTTACAGCACTAWGTACTGTATTACTGTTACTATTTGATGCACATGCTACTTCACAATATCATATTGGAACTATACTGTAAAAATAACTAACCAAAATATATTTTTAGAGGGTGATGGCGCTTGATGCTGCTGTGAACCATCACAAGTATATCTTTGTTGATGACGTGGGACTCAACSTGGCCAAAACGCGGTGCTGTGGGCGGAACCTCATCGGCCAACGGCGACAATCCAAGTGCCTGGACAATGTGGGGGAAACATCTCCATGTGCWCRGCTATCTCTGAAGATGGTGTGGTAGGACGTAGGCCATTACTTGGATCCTACAATGCTTCACACCTAATTGTGTTTCTCAATGACATTGAGCAGGCCTGTCYAGGTGAAAGGGTCCTCCCCTATGTCATTGTGTGGGACAATGTCAGGTTCCACAATTATGTTGTGTTTTGGTGATTAAACCAATGTTTTCATTACATTTCACAATAAACTTACATTTTGAATCAATGGTTGTGTGGTGACAGATGTTGAATGAATACACAATGACAGGTTTTGAATGAAAGACTGGCTGCGTTACAAGTGTGACCTGTTTGGAGTTTTGTACTAAGAGTTTTGAACATGTACCACATACTTTTAAAAATAGTAAAAGCAATTTAAAAAACTCTAGTGATTACTAAGGAAGGAGGAGAGAGGATGCACTGTAAAAAGATTGGATCAAGGCCCATTTGCAAGGCTAAAGCATCAGCAAATGGGCAGGTACAGTGAAGCCAGCAGTTTGAAGATCAAGATTTAGCTGTGTGTGTGTGTGTGTGGAGATGTGTGTGTGCCCATGTTGTGTATTTGTATTTGCATACGCGTGTGTGTGTACGCAGGCGTGTGTGTACGCGTGTGTGTTCTGTGTTATTATTTGCATAAATGTGCTTGTTTGTGTGCGTGTGCGCACCCATATAGATACTGCAAGTGTGTGTGCGTGCATGCACATGTAAACGTACGTGCGCGTGTCCACGCTGGCATAGACAGAGGAGAGGGCAGCATGCATGTTCACTCAGGTACCAGTCCGGTGGTATTTAGCCCTCTTCATTTGTGTGGAATCCAGCGTATTACCCCGAAGTGTTTCCATCTGGAAGTGCTTCGGAGTTCCCATTTGAACTCAATGTGTGTTCTGAGAGAGTGCTAGAAACTCTAACCAAAGCTCATGATCTGTTTCTAATTCCGCTTTGATATTCATGAGCTCGGAATTCGGAACAATCGCGATCAGTTGGCTGGTGTATGGCAAGGAAAATGCCACCCAAGGCTTAAAATCCTTTGGAATACAGTAAGTTAGAAATGCTGCTCACTGATGATGGAATACCCTGTATGTTTGTGTCTGCTTCGGTTGGATACAATCGGTCTTTTTTGCWGTGTATATATTATGAACAAGATCTGGTTTGAAGTAGATGATGAGTTGTGCTTTGTAATGCTACTTCCACAGCATTCATCGAGACTGAAAAAAAACGGTGCACATTGTCACCTAAAATGTACTACCAGGAGTTTGTTGAGGATGGGGCAACGTTACAGAACGTTCAGATAATCTGTTGTACAACGTACACCACCGTTCAAAAGTTTGGTGGTCACTTAGAAATGTCTTTTTGTTTTTGAAAGAAAAGCACATTTTTGGCTATTAAAATAACATAAAATTGATCGAAATACGTACAAGACATTGCTAATGATGTAAATGACTTTTGTAGTGGAACGGCAGATTTTTTATGGAATATCTACATAGGCGTACAGAGGCCCATTATCAGCAACCATCACTCCTGTGTTCCAATGGCACGTTGTGTTAGCTAATCCGAGTTATTCATTTTAAAAGGCTAATTGATCATTAGAAACTATTTTGCAATGATGTTAGCACAGCTGAAAACGTTGTTCTGATTAAAACTCACTAAATAGTACCCACAAAAACACAGTCTCACCACAAAGGTAACAAGTGAAGTGGCTGGCCTAGGCAGAACACTTTTTTTCCAATCTCACTGTCCGCATTCTGTGTTGCTTTTGCAATTAATCTTTTCTTTTTATGGCCAGTCTGAGATATGGCTTTTTCTTTGCAACTCTGCCTAGAAGGCCAGCATCCCGGAGTCGCCTGTTCACTGTTGACGTTGAGACTGGTGTTTTGTGGGTACTATTTAATGAAGCTGCCAGTTTGAGTCGTCTGAGTCGACTTATGAGTCGTCTGTTTCTCAAACTAGACACTCTAATGTACTTGTCCTCTTGCTCAGTTGTGCACCGGGGCCTCCCACTCCTCTTTCTATTCTGGTTAGAGACAGTTTGCGCTGTTCTTTGAAGGGAGTAGTACACAGCTTTGTACGAGATCTTCAGTTTCTTGGTAATTTCTCGCATGGAATAGCCTTCATTTCTCAGAACAAGAATAGACTGACGACAAATGCTGATGCTCCAGATACTCAACTAGTCTAAATAAGGCCAGTTTTATTGCTTCTTTAATTAGGACAACAGTTTTTAGCTGTGCTAACATCATTGCAAAAAGGGTTTTCTAAGTACATTTCTAAGTGACCCCAAACTTCTGAACGGTAGTTTATATGATTCTTATACAATATGGAATCATTGCAGCTCTAAACTGTAGCGAATTTTGGGGGTAGAATACATTGCATTCATTACATATCTGTAATGTTCTGAACATTTCATCTTACTGAACAAGCCCATGATTTATGCTAATGTGGCCCAGGGTGGAAATTCAAAGTAGAGTTAAGTGGAGTTCAACGATTTGTGAGTGAAGAAAAACCAACTATAGATGCATAATGCCAGTGGATATTATAGGGATATTGAGTTATTGAGTTGTCAGTTTCAATGATCATAKGTGAACAGTCCCCTTTGCCCCTAAAGGCTGATGTAAGGTTAGTTTTGCCGTATGCTCCCTATGTTAGAATATGGGAAGCACAGGGAACAATGGAAGTGGTAGTGTTTGGACTTTTACACCAGGGGGCACTGTCGCTCCAGACAATTCAGCCGCTCATTGGTTTTCTGTATAATAAACTAACTTGGTAGGAAAATCAGGCTCAAAGCATCCGTCAGTTTTGCCACTCCAAACTCTATGCAAGGCTATGGGGTTGAAAGACCTAAGCACACTACCTAGGTATGTGCTTATGGTCTATTTTCTAGTTCTGTCACCGGTAGCATTGCTCATTCTTTTGAGCCCAGGGTTCAACACAAGGCAATGGTTCAACTTCCACTGTCATAAAAAAAACACGTACAGTCTCTCTTGTAAAATATATGTTATCCCAATAACAACAACCTTTATAAAGGTGAAATGAAAAACGTATGACATAGACATTGATGTTTATCCTCTGTTCAATTCAAATGTTCAGTTTGCTTTAKATTTTTGGGAATTTGGAGTCCACCACCAAGGAGTCCAACGACATCACGAAAGTCTTGAACACGTCAATCAACCAGTTGTAAGCCCTGTGGATGCTTCCTCATAACTACTAGTGCTGTCTATTGACAGAAGGGGAGTTCAACCTTGCTATACAATGGGTGGTCGGTGTTAAAGGTCAAGGGTGAGTCTGTAATTACAGTGGAATTCAATATCCTCTCCAAATATTAAATGGATGTTGCTTCTATTGAACTTGAGAATTAAACTTCTAATTGGTAGTGGGTGTTACAAGGCTTATACAGTGCCTTRGGGAAAGTACTCCGACCCGTTGACTTTTATCACATTTTGTTACGTTACAGGGTTATTCTAAAATMTACCCTTATCAATCTACACCCAATACCCCATAATGACAAATTAAAAACAGTTTTTTAGAAATGTTTGCTAATTTATTAAAAATGAAAAAATGAAATATTACATTTGACTAGTCTCCCAGTCCCTGCCTAATTGGTGGAGCGCTGCAGAGATYGTTGTCCTTCTGGAAGGTTCTCCCATCTCAACAGAGGAACTCTAGAGCTCTGTCAGAGTGATCATCAAGTTATTGTTCACCTCCCTGACRAAGACCCTTCTCCCCAGATTGCTCAGTTTGGCCAGGCGGCCAGCTCTAGGAAGAGTCTTGGTGGTTCCAAACTTCTTCCATTTAAGAATGATGGAGGCCAAGGTGTTCCTGGGGACCTTCAATGCTGCAAAAATGTTTTGCTACCTTTCCCCAGAACTGTGCCTCGACACAATCCTGTCTCAGAGCTCTACAGACAAGTCCTTCAAACTCATGGCTTGGTTTTTGCTCTGACATGCACTGTCAACTGTGGGACCTTATATAGACAGGTGTGTGCCTTTCCAAATCATGTCCAATCAATTTAATTTACCACAGGTGGACTCCAATCAAGATGTAGAACGATCTCAAGGATGATCAATGGAAACAAGATGCACCTGAGCTCAATTTCGAGTCTGATAGCAAAAACCTTTTTTCACTTTGTCGTTATGGGGTGTTGTGTGTAGATTGCTGAGGATTTTTTTTATTTTTTATCCATTTTAGAATAAGGCTGTWACGTAACAAAATGTAGAAAGAGTCAAGGGGTCTGAATACTTCCAGAAGGCAATGTATATATGAGATACGTTTTCTAAGTCATCCTTGTGGCTTTTATGTGGCTTACCCTTCCAATCACACAAACACGGACACTCTGTGAATGTGTATGGTCGCTAAAGTTCCGTCATCTAATTCATATTGTTTTTCTCTTTTCCTTGCCTACATTTGAGGACGTAAATACCAGACACACTAGTTCAT
>NC_036857.1:41089312-41127581 GCF_002910315.2 Salvelinus sp. IW2-2015 | reverse complement strand
GTCATATACAACAACACCCACACATTGGAACTAACACACACACACAACTTTCTCATATACACACACCCACACATTCGGGAATTAACACACACACTTTCTCATATACACACACCCACACCATGGAAATTAACCACCACACACTTTCTCATATACACACACCCACACATTGTAACCCATTCTGTTCAAAAATTTGGATACACACACACACTTTCTTCATATACACACACCCACAAGCATTGAATTAATCACCACACTTTCTCATATACACACACGCAACATTGGAATTAACACACACAACTTTCTCATATACACACACCCACACATTGAAATTAACACACACACCTTTCTCATATACACACACCCACACATTGGAATTAACACACACACTTTCTTTACACACCCAGCACCTGGGATAACACCACATCTATTACACACACGCCACAATTGGAATTAACACACACACTTTCTCATATGAACCACACACCCACACATTGGAATTAACACAACAACACTTTCTCATATCACACCAACACCACACATTGGAATTAACACACCACTTTCTCATAATACACACACCAGCACATTGGAATTAACATCTCACAGCACTTTTCTCAATATACACACACCCACACCATTGGAATTAACACCCCACACTTTTCTCATATACACCACCACCACACATTGGAGGATAACCAACACCTTATCTCATATACTACACCACCCACACATTGGAATTAACAACACACACTTCTCATATAGCCAAACACCCACACATTGAATTAACACACAACACTTTCCCATATACACACACCCACACACATTGAAATTAACACACACACTTTCCATATACACACCCACACATTGGATAAACACACTTCTCAATCCACGATACGGACCTAGCATGATCACAAAGCCATGTACAATTCTTAACACCTGCCTTCTTCTAGATGTTTATTTTACCATTTCATAGAGTCAGAATTGTGTCTATGAATCACTCTATCGTGAATATGTGCTCTTTACCGTAGTGCATACACAGTCTCACATACTTGGTGCACAGACACACACACACTGGTTGCGAAAACTCCACAAGCGTGCAGGTTTTGATTTGTTGTTTGGGGGTGTACACATGTTTTCGGAGCGAGGGCGCCATCATGGCCTAAAAAACTATTAGGCTCTGTAAATACACACTGTGGCGAAGGTAACATTCTCGGCATGCCAACCATGCACACAGAGGGACTGGGAGACAGCCGCCGGTATGGAGAGGGCGTAGGGAGGGGTGTAGGAGGGGAGGACTGGACGACTTCACTTAACTGCAATCAGGAGCCGAGAGAATGGATGTGTAACATTTCAAATCTAATGGGGGAAAGCTCGAAGTGTGTAGCCTATATCTATCTGCCCCCAGCCTGAAGCAATCATGATGGACTTGAGTGGACTGGTAAACAACTTAGACGGTGGTTCCCAAAGCACCTGTGTTTGTCGTTAGAATTATGGGAGGGGATTCAATTGAAATCCTGAGCGAAAACAGAAAAAACACCTGATGTGTTTGTTGTGTGCTGGTGGTAAGTGTTGATGTTGAGATGATGAGGTTATCAAAACCATCCGACATTGTGTGTGTTGTGTGTGTTGTTGTTCATACATACAGTGGGGAGAACAAGTATTATTTGCATACACTGCCGATTTTGCCAGGTTTTTCCTACTTACTAAAGCATGTAGAGCGTCTGTAATTATTATCATAGTACACGTTCAACTATGAGGAGACGGAATTAAAACAAAAATCCAGAAAATCACACTTGTATTTTTAAGTAATTAATTTGTGCAATTTTATTGCATGACAATAAGTATTTGATACATCAGAAAAAGCACGAACTTAATATTTGGTACAGAAACATTTGTTTGCAATTACAAGATCATACGTTTCCTGTAGTTTCTTGACAGGTTTGCACACACTGCAGCCAGGATTTTGGCCCACTCCTCCCTACAGATCTTCTCGCAGATTCCTTCAGGTTTCGCGGGCTGTCGTGGGCAATACGGACTTTCAGGCTTCCTCCAAAGATTTTCTATTGGGTTGCAGGTCTGGGGACTGGCCTAGGCCACTCCAGGACCTTGAGATGCTCTTCCGGAAGCCACTCCTTAGTTGCCATGGCTGTGTGCTTTCGTGTCGTGTCATGCTGGAAGACCCAGCCGCGACCATCTTTCAATGCTCTTACTGAGGGAGGAGGTTGTTGGCCAAAATTCTCGCTGATAACATGGCCCCATCGATCCTCCCTCAATACGGTGCAGTCGTCCTGTCCCTTTGCAGAAAAGCATCCCCAAGAATGATGTTTCCACCTCCATGCTTCACGGTTGCGGATGGTGGTTCTTGGGGTTGTACTATAGCTTCTTCTTCCTCCAAAACACGCGCGAGTGGCAGTTAGACCAAAAAAAGCTCTTATTTTTGTCTCATGCAAGGACCCAACATGACCTTCTCCCATTCTCCTCTGGATCATCCAGATGGTCATGGCAAACTTCAGACATGCCTGGACATTGCACTGGGCTTAAGGCAGGGGCACCTTGCGTGCGCTGGCAGGATTTATCCATGACCGCGCGTAGTGTGTTTACTAATGGTTTTCCTTGGTTGCAGATGTGCCGGTCCCAGCTCTCTTCAGGTCACTTGACCGGTCCTGCGCGTGTAGTTTCTGGGCTGATTCGGCCGTGCACGTTCTCATGCATCATTGATGCCCCACGAGGTGAAAATCTTGCATGGAGCCCCAGACCCGAGGGTGACTTGACCGTCCATCTGAACTTATTCCATTGTTTCTAATAATTGCCGCAACAGTTGTTTCCTTCTCGACCAAGCTGCTTGGCCTATTGTCCTGTAGCCACATCCCAGCCTTGTAGCAAAGGTCTACAGATTTTATCCATGATGTCAAGCTTACACCAGCTCGTCTGCGTCTTGGCCATTGTGGAAGGTTGGAATCTGTTGAATTGTGTGTGTTTGACAAGCGTTGTCTTTATACAGGTAGAGTTCAAACAGGTGCAGTTAATACAGGGTAAAATGAGTGGAGAAACAGGAGGCTTCTTTAAAGAAAAACTAAACAGGTCTGTGAGAGCCGGAATTCCTTACTCGGTTGGTAGGTGATCAAATACTTATGTCAATGCAATAAATGCAATTAATTATTTAAAAACCCCCCCCCCCTCATACAATATGATTTTCTGCGATTTTCTGTTTTAGATTTCCGTCTCTCACTTGAAGTTACTATGATAACATATTACAGAACCTCTACATGCTTTGGTAAGTTAGGAAAACCTGCAAAATCGGCAGTGTATCAAATAACTACTTTGTTCTCCCCACTGTATGTGTGTTGCCGTGCGTGCCTATTCGGACAGGTCCCACATCGTTCTGCTTGCGTCAGCAGTTCAAAAAAACTTCAGATGCATTTATAACGGTGTACAATGTTTTGTTGATTTGATGGGAGAACCGAATGTTCTTTTTGGTTGCTTGTGGCACAGAGGGATGTCTTATAGTGGTAAAGTGCAAATTTGTGGCCTATACATATACAACTTAGATACGCAGACCTGTCATATTGGGAACTAGTGCAAACACTAGACAGACACTGAGTTCAGCTATGACATCCACCTGCTCCTTAACTTGATACTGTTTTTAGCCTGACGTGGAGAAAACATGATAAAGGAAAATGTTGAGCTATTTGTCAATTGTCCTGGCTGCATTGAAAGCAAAAGGAAAAAGCCATTTTAACGCCAATCCTGGATATGAAAAAAGAGGCGTAGTAACGCGTGGAAACTTAGAGGCATGGCGTAATGCCCTATCCCAGGCGAAAGCCACTTCGCACGGGCTCCAGACAGCAGCGGCTAAACACATCAATCCACGAACGGACCTAGCATGATCACAAAGCCATGTACACATTCTAACACCTGCCTTCTTCTAGGATGTTATTTACCATTTCATACAGTCAGAATTGTGTCATGAATCACTCTATCGTGAAATATGTGCTCTTTACCGTAGTGCATACACAGTCTCACATACTTGGTGCACAGACACACACACACWTGGTTGCGAAACTCCACAAGCGTGAGGTTTGATTTGTTGTTTGGGGGGTGTACACATGTTTCGGAGCGAGGCGCCATCATGGCCTAAAAAACTATTAGGCTCTGTAAATACACACTGTGGCGAAGGTAAACATTCTCGGCATGCCAACCATGCACACAGAGGGGCACTGGGAGACAGCCGCAGTATGGAGAGGGCGTAGGGAGGGGTGTAGGGAGGGGAGGACTGGACGACTTCACTTAACTGCAATCAGGAGCCGAGAGATGGATGTGTAACATTTCAAATCTAATGGGGGAAAGCTGAAGTGTGTAGCCTATATCTATCTGCCCCCAGCCTGAAGCAATCATGATGGACTTGAGTGGACTGGTAAACAACTTAGACGGTGGTTCCCAAAGCACCTGTGTTTGTCGTTAGAATTATGGGAGGGGATTCAATTGAATCCTGAGGAAAACAGAAAAACACCTGATGTGTGTTTTGTGTGCTGGTGGTAAGTGTTGATGTTGAGATGATGAGGTTATCAAACATCCGACATTGTGTGTGTGTGTGTGTGTGTGTGTGTGTTCATACATATGTGTGGTTGCGTGCGTGCCTATTCGACAGGTCCCACATCGTCTGTTGCGTCACAGTTCAAAAACTTCAGATGCCATTTTTAAACGGTGTAAATGTTTGTGTGATTTGATGGGGAACCGAATGTCTCTTTTTTGGTTGCTTGTGGCAACAGAGGGGATGTCTATAGTGGTAAAGTGCAAATTTGTGCCTATACATATACAACTTAGATACCAGACTGTCATATTGGGTACTAGTCAAACACTAGACAGACACTAGGTTCACTAGACATCCACTGCTCCATTAACTTGTATACTGTTTTTAAGCCCTGACTGGAGAAAACATGATAAAGGCAAAATGTTGACTTTTTCAATTGTCTGGCTGCATTGAAAGCAAAAGGAAAAGCCATTTAAGCCAATCCTGGATATGAAAAAGAAGGGAGTAACCGTGGAAACAGAGCATGGCGTATGCCCTATTCCCAGGCAGAAAGCCACTTCGCACGGCTCCAGACACAGCGGCTATTTTTAGCCCTTTCCTTTTGGCTTACGCTATCTGTTACATCTAACAAGAGTTTAAATAGAGAAGTCACTGAGCGTGACTGAGGAAATCTGACTCTGGCTCTAAGTATCTGATAAAAATMGATATAAGATCAACATGTAAAAAGTGTGATTTTTGGGGGGGAACCTCCCTCGACTAGCCACCAGTGGTTTGGTAATGTAAGAGAAGTGTGCACTTTGAGCTTTGAGGACATGAGAGTACAGGGTCCCCCTCCCTCCCTCCCCCTTTTCCCTTTATAGTGTACTACTTTTGACCAGGACCCATATGGCCCTGTTCAAAAGTAGTGCAATATATAGGGAATAGGGTGCCATTTGGGACATATAGACGGAGATATTATAGTGTTTTCTACAGTCTTAGTCAAGAGATGGCTCTTTGCAAATGGTTAGTATAGAAGACATATCAGGTTGGTACATATGAGATAGACAAAGTAATCCTACTTTTACTGTATGCATGGTCCCACTGCTCACAGACGTCATTTTAACGTCTATTCCACGTTGGTTCAACGTGCTTTCATTGAAATGACGTGGAAACAGCGTTGGAGGTATACCGTAACAATGTGAGAGTGAAGAGAGGACAAAATGTTAAAGAAACAGCCTTACAACGCATACAGCAACACATTTCAACTCTGTAAGTGAATGCCATCATTTGATGGTTGGGGTCTCAAATGAACGGCATATGGTGGCTCAYAGACAGTGACCTCATCCAAAGACCACCAGGAAGTCAGTTATAGATCTGGTAAACCTGCCCATCCAGACATAAACACACACACACACACGCAGTCATACCACACACACGCACCTATACCCAGATCTCACCCAATGCACACACACATACCACACTCACACATCTTAAACTTAAACACATACACAATCTACACTAACTTTAACACACATACACACAGACTGCGCCAGCACTACTTTTGAACAGGGCCGTATGGGTACTGGGAGTTGGGGCGGAATTCCGTTCTAACCCTCGGACGGCAGAAGTGGTGCATTCGGTATCAGCGTCTCCTCATCCTTTCCCATCATCTTCCCTCCGTATTTCTTCCCTCTTTTCTCCATCTAATACCCTGTCATCGTCAATAACCTCAGGACTGCTGACTCACAAGCTTCTACACCCATGGCTTTGGGGGTTACAGGCCCTGCCTCTGTGTCTCTCTCCCTGTCTCCAGCCAAAGCCACACTAGATACTAGGGAGTGTGTGTGTGCATGTCAGGTAGGAGTGGTAGTGGCTGCAGGCCCTCAGTTCTCTGGAGGAGTCTCTGGAGATGGACCAGGATGTCCAGAGCGCTCCACACCGCCTCCTACAGGACCTACGCAGTGCTGCCAAGGACCTCATGACCCACATGAACATCCCCATCAGCCAGGTCAGCATCCATCCATCCATCCACCCCATCCATCCATCCAGCCATCAATTATTGCTTCTAATCACTGGATAAACATTGTAGATCCTGAGCATTCCAAGAAATAAATGTGTGTGTGTGTGTGTGTGTGTGTGTGTGTGTGTGTGTGTGTGTGTGTGTGTGTTGTTGTGTGGTGTGTGTGTGTTGTGTGTGTGTGTGTGTGTGGTGTGGTGACTGTGTGTGGTGTTTGTGGTCTGTGTGTGTTTGAACCAGATCAACACCCCCATTTCCCGTCACACTGAGCTATAATTTTCATGATCATTTAGTTAATCTGATGATGAGGCCTCATAATTTATAGCCTGTATTATCGATTATGTGTGTCAACTCCACTCATAGTTAACTTAACAATCCCCAAGCCAAAATGTTCAATTGCCTGTGTGAAAATACGAGACGAGAGAGAGAGGTATGAGAGGAGAGAGAAAGGAGAAGAGCGAGAGAGAGACGAGAGATGAGAGAGAGAGAGAGAGGAGAGAGACGAGAAGAGAGAGAGAGAGAGAAGAGGAGAGAGGAGACTGGGAATGTTTTACAGTCGCATTTATTCAGGCATAAGGTCCTGGCCCATTTCACAAATTGTCTCAGAGGAGTACTGGTCTAGGATCAGTTTTGCTTTTAGATAAGGGTTTTCCCAACCCTCTCCTTGGGGCCCCTCAGACATTTACATTTTAGTTTTAACACCTAAACTGGCACACCTGATTCAATTAGTCAAGGCTTGATAATTAGTTGACTAATTGAACAGGTGTGTCAGTTTAGCATTAAAACAAAAATGTGAGGGGCTCCCGAGTGGCGCTCTGTCTAAGGCGTCACTACAGACCCTGCTTTGCTCCTGGGCTGTATCACAACCGGCTGTGATCGGTAGTCTCAAAGGGCAGCTCACAATTGGCCCAGCGTCGTCCGGGTAGGGAGGGTTTGGCTGAGGGGGCTATACTTGGCTCACGTGCTCTACCGAATCTTGTGCAGTGCCGGGCGCCTGCAGGCTGACCTCTGGTTGTAGTGAACGGTGTTTTCTCCGACACATTGGTGTCGGCTGGCTCCGGGTTAAGCGGCGGTGTCAAGAAGCGCATTTTGGCGGGTCATGTTTCGGAGGACGCATGACTCGACCTTCGCCTCCCGAGCCCGATGGGGAGTTGCAGCGATGAGACAAGTCAAAATTGTGGAGAAAAAGTGGGTAAAATACGAGCAATAAAAAGTGAAACATCTGAGGGATCAAGGTAAAGAGTTGGGAAACCCTGTATTAGGAGTGACGTGACCCTAGATCGGCACTCCTACTCTGAGATGCTTTATGAATATGGGCTCTGAATATTCATGGGACGGTTTCATGGACTAAAAACCTAGATGGTGTCCTACTGCTGGACTCTTCACTGACAATGCTTTTTAGTCCATTGAAACTAGACTTTTTCTGGGTCTGGGAAAGTGGCCTTATAAAACACCAACATCTCAGGCAGAATTCAATATGATGGAGTAACTGTACCATTGATCAACAGAGTGGTAAAAGGCTGATACTTAACCAAGGAACGTGTTTCATTCATGACCTTCCATGGTGATGAGACCTGTAGCTAACTTCCAAAACGTATGTCTGAATGGTATCAAACACACTGTCATAGCTTTTCTCCTACGACAGGTATAGTAGTTTACAAACGCAGAACTAGTGAATGACTCAGACAAATCCTTCAGCCTATCAATGGCCTACTGCCCTAATCCATTGACATGTCACTAGTGCACATGAAAAGGCACACTTGGAATGTTGTTGGGGACCCCTTTCACTCGCGTGCCTCACCACTGTAACTGTCAATCGTGTCTTGGAGGTCAGGTTTCTTCTGTCAGCCCTTAGGATTTCAATTGACCTTGACAAAAGATGTTTACGTCTGGTTATAGAGTGTTATGTCAAAAAAAGACTTCACGGGTAGCCTTTAGGTCATTTAGGTATGTGGGTGTTGAACCATTGACACAGTATGGCATTCCACTAGACTAGGCATATAGAGAACCAGTCTATACTCAGCCAGACGCGTTGGTGCACTACCTGTCTTGGTGATGTAGTTTAGGCTAGGCCCAAATGTAAGGTGCCCATTGAGGTTTGAATGAAGCAAAGGGTTCAGAACCCCTGTGTTGTTCGTGGTTGGCTAGCACGTTTTTTRCCCCACACATACACGCATCATACCTTCCGTGGTCGCAATTCGTTCCGTTGTGCGCAACTTGATAGGGAAACAGGGGGGGCCAATGTACTGTATCCCTTGGTGAAAACTTCGAAATGACACTCAGATCCAACTGTTTTTTTATGATTATTGGAATAGCACTTTTTATGAAGGAATAGCAAGATTTCAGACATAAAGTAGTTGACACAAAATTCCTGCATAATCTGTCATTTTAACATGAACTATTAAACACGTGCGTCATTTCTGTTTTTCATATGAACTCCAAGTTTATTGCATATAATTTGTTTTCCGGTGGCTTACTTTTCTATAAGATGCACACCTTACATTTGGGGAGGTATATACATTCTACATATCAATTATATGAAATTGCAAGGAAACTGGAGTCATGGCACAGAGGAATCCAAACTAACAGCTCCAGAATGCCTGACAGGGCTGTTCTAAAAGGTGCGCACCTAGCTCGGCGGAGTCATTGCGGCGTATTGCCTTTCACACGCTTCTAAAATATACTCCGGGCAGAGCCTGAAAGGGTTACTGTTTCCCAAAGTGCTTCATTCTGCGCAGTCGAGAGGGGGCGGCTGAGTGGCGCCGCCGAGTCAGAGACGCAGTTTCCAAAACCCCGAGACATCATCAAGAAAGAAGCTGACAGTAAGGAAAGCAGCCCCCCTCTTCCTCTGGCATATTGCCGCTCTCCTCTCCTTACAAAATCCCTTCAGTATATCTGTCACAATAACCGTGTGGCATGTGTCAAATCCATCTCATCCCGCGAAGACACAAATCACTTAAAGGTGCACAAGATGGTGTTTTCCGGGAAATTATACAGCTCCWGTTTTGGAACGTTTGGTCATGTTCTAAACATTGGGTAATGACGACTGTTTAAGTCGTTGATTGTATTTAAAGAATAATATAAACACCATAAAATCCTTACTTGGAGTAAATGAGACGTTGCTTGATTTCATGGAGTAATTCCATGCGTGTCTAGGGCGCTTTAATTGACCATATCTCTTTAACTTGCAGACAGCTCAGCCGCTCTCAAATTAATAGTCTGGTAACGTCAAAAACAGTTGACCATTGTTTAATGGTCTTTGTTTTTTTCGAATGCTGTCATAGGGCTTGAATAGGCGCCTGTCTGCTCTACCTCAACACAACCCCCCCGTAGAACTTTGTGCAGCAGAGCTTCCAGTGAATAGCACAGACCCAGGCGCCCCTGGCTTGCCGTATACCCCGCCATTTCATCATCGGACACCGTCTGAATCATATTTTACAGTTGTGTTAACACCTTGGATCCGATAAATTAGCATGTGCATGAGAGAGGGGATAGTTATGCATGTGCTCTCTTCTCCGCTGGCTCAAACAATGAATGCCAGTTCTGTCGAGGCGTTTTAGGTGTGTTGCGCATTAGTTACACAACATAGTAAATCACCCGTTTCTAAAATCACAGTGACAGCGTGGAGCGTTTGTAACGTCCCCCTCCCGACTCATTTCAGCTCGGACTTACTGTGCATTTAGCAACTCCATTCCACTCCACCACCATACACGCCCCCTTGGACAGGGACACACTTTATAAGCAACTTGCTCGACATAAATACATGTTGAAAATATTGACTTTATTGCTAAAACGTGTAACCATAACATGTACACTGATATGTTAACTTTTTATTTCATTTTTTTTTTGAAATATTCAAGTAGACATCTCCCATAATTTCTGGTATACTCTGCTATTTTCTTTGCTTATGTTCTATACTCACAATCGTTAAAATAATAAATAAACCGTACAGATTTGTTTTTTTTCTACAATATTCCAAAAGCTGAGTTCACGCCTTTATATATATATATATATATATATATTTATCCTCAACTTTCAATTTAATTATTATTGATATTAATATCATACAAAAACTCTAGGCAGCGTTGCAGTGAAATAACAGTCAGCATCAATGTTCAGTTGAAAAAAAGTGAACTTCTTGGAGAAGTTGTGTATGCGTTCCATCTTACATTTTTCATAAAAAATAAAAGCTCTTCTTTCTGAGGAACACGTCTCAGGGATGAAATAAAATATGGTCCTGTTCATTCAAAAAAATAGCTGCATCTTTCTTAAATATGTACAATGTTGGCATTTTCATTAAAATGCTATATAAAAAAATAGATTCGCTATGGTGCCCACCTCTGTTCAGAGTTTACAGTGCAATAGAAACCGTATATTTCCAATCCACTTCCCAACCCTTCTACTTCCATTGAAACTCAGCAAGAGCACTTACACTCTGAGATGATTGGGTATTGCACCGGTATCCACGTACAATATTTCTGTCTTAAAAACCCTTGACAATACCACCGGAGAAAAGTCTTGGTGATTGACTTGACAGGTTTGCAAAACATCCCCTCGGGGAAGGAACAAGATCGCTCATTGAAGCAGTTTCCCTCCTTGATGTAGCGTGGCCAGAACCTCAAGCCCAAATCCTTCCAGGTATACACCACCGGACAGTGCGTATACGTCCACAACCACTGCAGAAATTTCCTGCGGGCTTTCTTGCCCAATTTTACCCGCTTCCCGTAGGGGGACTCTGAGATATCCAGTTTTTTAATCTCGTTTGGCATGGGTCCTTGCAGTTTCATCTGGGTGTCTTGTACGGAGAGATTCACCAGCATGGGCGAGCTGATGGACATAAAGTTGGGATCAAAGTTGCTGCCAAGCTTTTTCCGCAGAGTCCTCTCGGCCAAGTCCTGTTCCCGGGGGTCGTATTCCGGGTCGGGGTCCTCCTTGAGGACTGGCACGGGAAGATGCTCGCTGGGCGAGGGGCGCAGGCGTAGATAATGTTGCGAATCTCCAAGGTGAATGGATACCAGTACATAAACTAGTAGCGTCTTTGCGAAGGCCATATTTATATTGATTGCCTAAAGGCTCTTCTGGTGTATTAGCCTAAATATTTATTGATTTTCACTGCTACTATGCTCTTTGAAATGAGTAGCCTGGGGGCTTCACAAATAGTTGAAGTAGAGGCACGAGCAAGATMATACTTTTAATAGATCACGTCGGGTTTAAATGACATTGAGTGGAGTTTCTTTTTTAGGGATCCTTAGCAATAWGCCTCTTACGTTTGCTTGCTGATGCAATCTTGTTGAACGCAAAGGGTGTCTCTTCTTTGTAAAAAAAAATAAATAAGTAAAAATGTAGGCTCAACCAAAACAGCACAAAACAAAATGGAAAAACTAAACATTCACTTTGGGTTTATGGTGGTTGTCATGGTTACGCCAGGGACACTCAAAGCAACGGCAAATTGTCTAGACTGGATGACAGTGGCTGAGGCAGAGAGTCACATGGAATGAAGTTTTTATAAAGATCCGCTTTCTCAGAGACAAAATAGATCCAGAGCGCCCCGAGAGAGAGGGGTGCACAAAAGAGTAGGCTACTTCACCAAGTTTTACATTTCACTGTTCCGGCAATGACGGTTGTCTTGGCCAATGATATTTTTACGCATGACTTTTATAAACGTGGCTTCTTTCAACTTTGCTTGGCGCGCTCAGGTTTGAGAAAGTCCAAACGCGAGCGCAGAATCCATGGAGTGAGGTGTCCTGTGACTTCAGTGCGATATCCCAACCTTCTGCTTGGAGTCTTAGGACCTCACTGAAATTGTCCATGCGTATTCAGATGTCTTCTCTTTGGCAAAACGCACCACTGTAGTCTCCCACACCTATGCAAGCTGAACCATTTCTCGGTCCTGTTGAAAAGGTCTATCCAAACCAAACTGCAGATGTACCTCTAAAAAACAAAATTATACTCCTCCGGGACGCAGTTTTTCTTGCGTACAAAAAGTAACAAAAAAAGTCACATCTTAATATAAACTGACTCGAATAAAATGCATATCAAACGCAAATGGTGACGAGCCAGTTTAAGTTCACTACAATTTTATGTTTCTTTTCACCTCGATGACATTGGTGATTTCTCTACGGATATCAAAAAGAGCCACCGCCGTTGCATGGTTGAATCAATCCGAGTTCTGCCTTCTTTTGCACGGTCAGTGTTTGCGCTAATTCCTGGGGGAGAATCTTTACTCCTTTGAAAGCTGGTACAGTTCTCCTTACTTACTCGCTCCTACTTTAGGAGGTCTGAGACTTGGCGCTGAGCGTCTCTTTGCTTAGGCACACTGTGTGTGAGTGTGCCTGTTGCGAGCGGTGCTCAATCCCAAGTTAAATATCCCCCTCCGACAGTACAAAGTGTCAACGGGTCCTGCCCACCACTGCCACTTTCCCTATGATTGACAGCACCCCTCGGCCCCCTCTCCTCACAGAACGCGAAAAATATCGGCCACAATCAGACTATCCACAGGGTCCTAAAGAAACTAATTTATCATCGAGAGACACAATATATCCTAAACCGTGATGTAGCCACATCTTTTGCTTTCTCCCCCAAATAAAATAGTAATAAGCAGTCTCCTCACATTGCAATCTGCYTGTCTCTCGTCATATTTCGGGAACTTGTGCGCAATGACTATCTTGCTGCAACGCTCTCGAATTAACATGTTCAATACGCTGTCAATATTTAATTGAAGTACCGAAGTGTTTCCCCGTTGATAACATTCCCGGGAGAAGGGTGGGAAACGTTTAGTAGCATGTATGAGGGGTTCTAACTGAAAACGAGCGTCACATTCCACCTTTGTTCACGAGGACCTCTGTCCGCACACAGGAATTCGCTGTTTGAACTTTGGGGTCACAAAATAAGCGCGCAATTAAAGCTTTAAATGGTCATGGATAGCCTTACTAAACGTAACCTTTTATCATGCTGACTAACCGCAGTGATTAGAGTATCATGGATGCTTGAGCCTCAAAGGTTGGTTTCAGTTGAATATATGTAGCTGTCAATAATGCTGTGGTTGATATGGAGAAACTGATTTAATTTGTAGGCCTAATGACGCGTAATCAGGCCTTTATAAACGAATGTTGATGCCACTGACATTATCTTACTATCAACACAGTCACTTGTCATTAATACCTAATTAGCAGTTATTAGATGCACTTTATGCTTGGTCAATGAAATGTAACATATTTTGGAATAGTGTTCAATACTTCARCTTTTGACGCATACACTCATAATACAATATTTTTGGGTTGTGGCTATTTGATAAGTATCATTTGTATTGTCTTTTGTCATTTCCAAACTTAGATTGTTGTAACTATGCTCGGTACACAGTGGATAGACAGACTGATTTGTGTTTGGGATAGGGTACTTGCTCTTATAGTGGTCACTAGGGGGCGTRGATCCAGCGTGCAGGAATCCCAGGATTGTTTGCCTTACCCATGCATTCTTATCAATCAATCACATATGTCATTACAATGTGATAACAAGTCTTTGTTTACTGACTTCCATCTTTGTAGCATCTTCTCCATCTAAAGAAAATTGGTTAGAGAATTTGATTAAAAGCATACTTTGATTCATGTTTTTTTGTTGTTGTGCCAATTAACCCTAATTATCTTATCAACGARAGTCTCTGTGTTAGAGGTATGGATATACATTGAGGTAAAGCATGGACCTTCTAAGAAAATAACACTTTTTTTTATTCTAAACTAAGATTAAAGAAGAAAAATTATARTTGAAATGATGTTATTATTAAGAGTGTTATGGGGAGTTGTGTAAGAACTCACAGCAGTATAATTTATCCTCTAGCGCTAAACCCTGTAACCTCTCTAGTCATCATGCAGTAGCTGTCTAGCTGGCTAATGACTAGGAACCAGTTAGCAGTAGGGGACCTGGGCTGGCTACTGTAGACCCTGCTATTGTCCAGCGGCAGCCCCCCCTGACAGGGAGCAGGGAGTCCAGGGGAGGACAGGCGAGCCCAGTGAACACCGCTTCCCATCTTCTCATCTTCCCATCCCCTTTATGCCGGCCAGACCAGCGCCAAGCCCTCCGGCTAATTACCTAGGATAAAGAGAGGACCGGAGAGGACTGGGGGGACTGGTGGGGGGGCAGTCAGGAGAGGGAAAGGAGGAGGGTTGTAGTGGGGGATTGGGGAGAGGCAGGAGGAGGGAGGAGGGCGGCAGCAAGCAACAGGGGGACACGGTGGTAGCAGTTTGCTGTGGAATGGCTAATTAAATGATGTGATAAAGGGCCGGGCTCGCTTTAACGAAGCCCTCCAAGCCTGACATGGGGGGGGTTGAGTGTGCGAGAGAGGCGTGGGGGGCACACACAGAGGGAGGGGTGGAGGGGTGTGGTCAGTGCTGAAAATTGGCCTTGTATAACAAGGAGACTTAGCTCTTTGGTTTTGGCAGCGATTTTTCACGCTTCCTTAGGCCTCAATAGTGCGCACGGCAAGAGTGCATTAGGGGGTCGGCCCCAGCACAGATTGAGAGCCCCCTTCCCCTTGGCTGCGAGCGCAGGGCCCCCTGCTCCATACAAACAGGCTGCTTCCCAAGGAAGGCCCACTGGGAGCTTAACCAGCACAGGCACCACCAAGGGCAGCCCCAGCCAGACTGGCTGACTAGGGTCCTAGGGTCCTCGGGGAACTGCTAGAATGGTACAGAAGACAGAGGGGGTAGGAGACAGAGGGGGAAAATAAAGGAGAGGAGAGAAAGGGACAGGGAAAAGGGGGGCATCACTACTTTACTAAGACAAAGAGCATCACCAGGGGTAGCTGTGTTGACAAAGTTTTCTATTTTTACTTCCCAATCTTTTCAGTTGCCCCGAGGGACTAGAGAGAAAGGCTATTTTAGATTGTACAGAGAATTGAGGAATTTGGCTTGCCTGTTGGAAATACTCTTCAGCACCTAACATTGTAGCTAGTACTCCCCCCTACACACACATACCCACACACATACACACCTCCTCATCCTCCTCCTCATTCCAAAACAACAGAGGGGTTTGAAAGACACAATACATTTCCCCACTGTCCTCTGTCAATATTACACCCCTCTACAGCCCCTACCACCACCCCTCACATCCTACCCCTCACTCTTGCTCCTCCAGCTCAATAACCCTAACTTGAAGCAGATGGGTCGGGAAGCATGACAAAAATCTGTGTCCCGTTAACAGGATACTTTTGAAGCTTTCTCTTTTTATTCTTTATGAWMTTTTTTTTTGCAAAACTAGTAAACAGCATCAAAGTAAAAAAAAATCCGCCTGATGACAACAAAAAATAAATCATAAATTGCTGCTAAGCCCTTTATGAAATTGGTCCCCCTCGTTATTAAGAAGGCCTGCTCTCCGTCAACGAAAAACCTAGGTTAAAATATGACTTTAAATCATGTAAAATACTTGATCTGCTTGATTGAGTAAGCCTGCCTGACCAATAAAATAGCTCCAGAACTCTAAAGCCCACCCAACTGGCACTCCAGACAGGGTGGAGTAAAAGCTCAACGTATTTGAAAGATTTAAAGTGGTATTTGAACCAAGTTCTGGTCGATGGCAATCTGAAGTCAATCTGAAGTCAATCTGAACGTCGGACAAGTTCCCGGTTTCTATATGACATTCCAGTCGGGATGAGGAAGCACAGCGCTTTATCACATGCTATGATTAATCGTGATAGTATCGCGACTGGCTTGATGCGCTTGTGATGTGACTGCTGGAGTTGACTTTGAACTAGGCCTCTAAGGGATTCTTGAGGACTCTTTGCACTCATGCGACTAAAAGTCGAAACATCCTAGCTAATGCTCACACATGCTTGTGTTTATATTTATACTCATATTATATTTATACTCATATTTATATGTGTACTCATATATGTGTACTCATATTTAGGCACTTATAGTCAGAGTCACACCCACGCTCACTAACAAAAATACACACACACACACACACACACACACACACACACACACACACCAACAACACACACCACACACACACACACACACACAACACCACACACAACACATCACACACACACACACACACACACACACACCACATACACGACATTCCAATCTACACGCGAGAGAGTGCACCCACTGAAATGGAGAAAGTGGTGGGGTGTGAGAGGTCATCCTCTGTGGTCATGATGACCCTGGACATCCTTAGACAACGGCTCCCTGGAGAAGCAGGGTCTTAGTGGTGGATCTACACACTCTCTGTGACTGTCTGTCCATCTGTCCAGTGTGCACACTGAGTCCTCGCCCTGACAGACACGGACAATGTTCTTGGAAAGGAGGGAGGGTGACGGGAGGGTTCCTAAGGGCTCCCTGTACTCTGAGTTGTGAAGCAACGGATTGGAGTGTGGTTGCTGGGTGGTGGAGGGGGGATAGTTTCTGTAAACCATTCCCTTRTTTTTGCTCTGAATCGCCACCATTCTTCCGTAATCATCCAGACAACTTTTAATTGGGGAAGTCGAGTGACCTCATTGCATTCCAGCATGATTACCCTTATTCATGTCTCTGAAAATTAAAATAAAAGAGAACGAATCCCAACAGCCTCAACAGTCTTAGCCCTTCCCCTTTGCTTTTTCTGTTTTTTTTTTATTTGATGCGTGCCCCAGCCTGTTTCGGGAACGAGCGATAGAAGCACCCCGTCGTCTTTCTATTCTCTCCCTCTCTTTTTTTTTTTTTTCACCCATCGGAGAAGGAGTGATGAGGGTGGAATTCAAGTGATCGCTGCCTTCCGGAAAACAACAGGAAAGAACGYCGCATTCCGACCGAACGCCAGGAGGGCGTTCTCCCTGGTCTTCCCTACGGCGCGGTGACATCATTGGCGGCCTGCCCAATTCCCACCTCTCACAATAGGGTCGCTGTTACTTTCTCCACGGTGGCACCTCAGCCAAGAGAGAGAAAAAACCCGTCCAGCAGTGTTGAGACCTGCAGCCCTGCTCGTGCTTCACTACAATCTAACCACGCTCAGTGTTTCTGCTCCTCACTCTACTGGGTGTGTGGGAAGTCATAAAGCCTTCATTAGGCTGTCGTAGGGCTGTCCTAGACATGACTTTACAGGTGTCATGAGAACATTTACCAAGAATAATATGTCACATAATGCAGAGTTTATTGGAGGATAGTTAAACAGCTGAAATGTGTCATCGAGTTGGTGCATTTCAGTTTCAGCGTCGTTTAACAGACTGAAATGTAATTCCTAATCATGAAACTTGCTTAATTTCTTTCACAGTTTCATATTCAATATTTCACTGACACAACTAAGGTGAATGTCTCCGCAGCAGTGCCAGTACCGGACTAGAACCATAGCCCTTCTAGTAAGGAACAGATTCCCCTAACCTAACCACTAAGTCATTGTGTTGCCCCCAATACAAAACCACCTGCCCACAACCACACACTGACGGATGACCACAACAGATGTTCCCTCTGTTTTTGCTCCCCCGTAGCATATGTGTGCCGTTGAGTTTCCATGTCTAACTGGGTCGTTCCATAGTCACTTATCATCGCTGAAGCACACTGGGGTAATTTTGAGCCCGAATGGCTCAAACTACCCAAACAACCCAAACCCTGGGCTGTGCATGTCGACAAACAGTCAATGTTGGCTCACCGTGCCCTTTGCCCCCTGGTATGTTTGGAGAACATGCGGGAGGGTAAGAGGGTGATGGTCGCCAAAGACACCAGGAGGGATGAAAAGGCTTTGGGAAATGTCTCGCTGGGGTGCGAGTGCGAACGTTCCCCCCGCCTCGGGAAGCCTGTCTGCTTGGGAACGGGACAGGGGGGCAGCAGACCGGCAACGGTGTGTGTATATGTGTGTGTGTATGTATGTGTGTATGTGTCGAAGGGGGGTGAGAGGGGGGGGGGGGGMGATTGGACAGAGGATGTACCAACTGTTGACTTGCACTGGTTTGCTAATCGAGAGCTACAAGCCCCTGGAGCCATGAGTAAATACCAGCGTCTGCCTCGCTCTGTCAGACTGGGGAAAGAGAGAGAGTGATGGAAAGAGAAATGGAGAGAGAGAGAGAGAGAGAGAGAGAGAGGGGAGTGTATAGAGTAGGAAGACAAAGGAATATGAAGAGGGATATGGTATATGTGTAATTAGACCACAGATATTATGGAAGAGTTGGAAAGAATTGGAGCGAGAGTGAGGAAAGAAAGAAAGAAAGAAAGAGAAGGGGAGCAGAGAGACTTTGAGCCCACGTCTGTTAGGTGCCTCCTAAGAAGAGGTCGGTGCAGGAGTCAGGAGCAGGAGTCCCAGTGGCACAGTCGTTTATTTGAAAGTCCCAGCACAACAACAACAGGTGGGGAAACACACCCAACGAAGTCGCCACACACAGGGAAGTAACGTCCCACATGTAGGAGAAACCTCTACTCCTAATTACAGTCCAAACGGCACAACGACCGTGAGAAAAAAAACCCTGTGGCGCAAACACSCACCTCTAACAGAGCAAACAACAGCAAATAATCCCTCACATAGAATTAGCAGGCAGCGGAGGTTAATAATCCCGCCGAAATTAACTAATAGGACACAGGTGTAAACAAAACAGACAGACACAAACGAAAAGGAAAAATGGATCGGTGGCAGCTAGTAGGCCGGCGACGACGACCGCCTAGCACCGCCCGAACAGGGAGAGGAGCCACCTTCGGTGGAAGTCGTGACGACGTCACTCAGCTCTAAATCGAGGATTGGGCTGGTGTCCAGAACCAGGCACAACAACCATACACTGCTGAGACAGACAGACAGACAGACAGACAGACAGACAGACAGACAGACAAGCAACGCGCGGCAACGGCAGACAGCAGAAGACAACAGACAGCAGTAATCAAGGGCAGTCGAGAGGACAAGACCAACACTAACAAAGATGGCCAATAACCCCAAACCAGACAAGCAAAGCAGAGACTGTGAAGTCTAGTCACACTTCAATAACCCTCACAAGGAGCAGACAGCCAGGAGAAAGAGAGCCCCAGTCAGTCAAACCATGTTGATCAACAAGGGGCTATTGGTTACAGTGATCTTGGTTGTGTTACCCGAAAGAGTAACGTTGTTAACTTGATATAGCCTTGGTTTTTGGTGGCAGGGGTTACCTCGGGTAACCTAGCGAACAGTCTCCATTCACATACAGTATATCATAGAGAGAAGGGGTTCACTTTTGAGAGAAAGTCAACAAGTTAATCTTACCATTCCCCAATGCATTTTTTTTATAGGTCAGTCCCGATAACATAAACGTTTATTAGTTTATGACAGAACAGTGGGAATATCAAAGTTAGGGAGATACGGTGCCGTGAAAAAGTATTTTTCCACTTTTCCGATTTTTTTWATTTTTGCATGTGTTTGATACTGCATGTTATCAGATCTTCAACCAAAAGCTAATATTTGAGAAAAAGCAAATAAGAAAACAAATGGATACTTATTTTATTTATTGAATTAACAATGTTATGCAACACCCAATTCCCCTGTGTGAAAAAGTAATTCCCCTTACACTCAATAACTGGTTGTGCCACCTTTAGCTGCAATGACAGCAACCAAATGCTTCCTGTAGTTGTTGATCAGTCTCTCACATTGCAGTGGAGTAATTTTGGCCCATATCATCCATGCAGACCTGCTTTAACTCAGCAACATTTGTGGGTTTTCAAGCATGAACTGCTCATTTCAAGTCCTGTCACAACATCTCAATTGGGATTAGGTCTGGACWTTGACAAAACCATTCCAAAACTTCAACTGTGTTGCTTTTTATCCATTGTCATGTAGACTTGATCGTGTGTTTTGGATCGTTTTCTTAGCTGCATGACCCAGCTGCGCTTTAGCTTCAGCTCACAAATGGATGGCCTGACATTCTCCTGTAGAATTCGCTGATACATTGCAGCATTCATGATTCCTTCTATTAACCCTCCTATTATGTTGCGGGTCAATTTGACTCATTTCCACTTTTGAGTTGTCTAAAATACTAGTTAACCTCTCTTTTTCTCCATGAAATTAAATGACTTTTCCTCATTTAGGMTTATGAGCCTAACTTCAAAATGTGGACYCACTGATGTGTTGTGGAATGTCTGTGTGGATTTTGTATACAAACATGATGTTGTGGGTCATTTTGACCCGAAGGATTTCATGTGCCCAGGTCTAAYATAAACATGAGTCTTTGATGTATTTCGTTTTGACTGGTTCTGGTTGCAKCTTTATAATTATGTTTGGGTGAAAAGGAGCTTTCCCAAGCGTCTCCTTCTCAGTGCGAGAGCAGCAGATCTCTGACACAGACATGCAAAAATGAGCTCCGAACAGAAAATGCTTGTCTGTGAGYACGGAAATATGCTTCACAAATAGTTCTTAAAAATATAATTTTWGAAATCAAATGTTCTTGTATTTCTTCCTTCTGAAAGGTCTGAAGACAAAATAACGTTTTGGTTGTAAAAACTTGATTCTTTGAARGTCTTGAGTGTGTTGAAACTGTGCGGGTCAATCTGACCCATAACACAATGGACATCTTTTTTTTCAGAAAGCACCAGGGTTAAGGCATAGTTGTCCAGGTCCTGAGGCAGCAAAGCATCCCCAGACCATCACACTACCACCACCATGCTTGACCGTTGGTATGAGGTTCTTGCTGTGGAATGCAGTGTTTGGTTTTCGCCAGACATAATGGGACCCATGTCGTCCAAAAAGTAGACTCAAGTTTGCCAAAAATCACCTAGAAGCACCTGGATGATCACCAAGACTCTTGGACAGATGTAAAGCGTACGGTTTTGGACAACGTGGGTCCTATTATGCCTGGCGAAAACCAGATATTAGGTTTTGGACAACGTGGGTCCTATTATGCCTGGCGAAAACCAGATATTAGGTTTTGGACAAAGTCGGTCCTATTATGCCTGGTGAAAGACACATATTAGGTTTTGACAACGTGGGTCCTATTGTGCCTGGCGAAAACCAGATATTAGGTTTTGGACAACATGGGTCCTATTATGCCTGGCGAAAACCAGATATTAGGTTTTGGTTGAACATTTGATAACATTCAGTATGAAACATTTTTCAAAAAGAAAGAAAATCAGAAAGGGGGCAAATACTTTTCACAACACTGTACATTGCTGTTATATTCCTGTCTTTCACTGTGTGTGTTACACAACAACATCAGAAGTGACCAGTGAAATGACCACACAGCCGTGCACAGTACTAAACCAGACAAGTGACAGAGAAAGAACCAGAGAACCCTTCAAAAGAGAGGACAGAGAGACCGTCTGGTTCCAGTGTATGTGTATGTGTGTGTGTGTGTGTGCTGTAATTACACCCAGGTCACAGGCGAGGAGCCCAGTTTAAGTATCGTCACTCTGTCTCTGGCATGCGGTGACCTTCCCTCTCCTCTCGCTCCTCTGTCTCCGTGTCTCTCTCTCACTGAGACACCGTGCCCGGCCCGTCCTGCTCACACACAGGTGTTAACAGGAAAGCTGTCTCTGCTCTCTCTCGCTCTCTCTCCCTCTTTCTCTGTGTGTGTGTATGTGTGCGGCTGTTTCCATGAGTGTGTGTGTTTGTTTGTGTGTGTTCATTAGTGAACAACATACCTAGTGTCTGCATCAATGAGGTGATATTCAAGCCAGCATTTCCATGTTTCAGTCAACGTCTTTGCATAGGCCTTATAAGCCTGAGTGGGTGTGTCTAATAAATTGATGCTCTGAGTCGGTGAGTCACATTACTGTGTGTGTGTGTGGGGGGGGGGTCTGACACTGTGGATGTGTGATGAGAGTGCATATATCCATAATCCTCTCATCTTCTCCTGGCTAAGGAGTCAATATACCTCACCTGTTTGTCTGTATCTGCTAACCCCTCTGTCTCCACACTGGGGCCAGCCCCCTGTGGCCCTTATACCTCCCCTCCCTGCAGCACGCACACACACGCATGCATGAATGAACACACGCACACAGCGCCTTAAGCAGTGGGGTCTGACACTAATCCTGTGGGGCTGAGGTACACAGCTGGGATGGGTCTATGGCATCTGTTGAAAATGCAGAGAATGTRGGGTTTGATACATGGACCAGGGGTATTTGTGTGTGTTCGTGTGTCATTGCTTGACTTGTAGTGAAATATTTGCCGGGACTGTTTACATTTAGGTGCAGGGGCTCTACAATACTTTTGATGAAATATTCTATAAGYGGAGCAGGAGGTCAAGCAGTAGAACATTTTGATATACCGATACTCAGCTCCGGTGAGCTCCTGCCCAAGTCAAGCGCTGATTATCCAGTCAGGAATGTCTCGAGACACTGTGAATATTTACGCTCAACGTTGTGATCCTATGTTACCTGTTTCGTTCTCTGGGACCAGTTTGGCCCRTAGTCAGTCTGCTTATGTCTAAGATGCGAGGTCCCCTTTTTAAATCTGGGCAAATATTTGGCCTTTTGGAGGGCTGCTCCACACATACATATATGGTCATTATTTCAGTGGAGCTGACGGGTGAGTGACAAAACACTGCTCCCGTGACTGTCTGTGATTGTTTCTGAAGACGCACACATACACACACACACTCGCAGGCAGGCAGGCAGGACCAAGCGCACACCCACACGCTCTAGCCTATTTAACCACMTGCTTTTCCAGAAACAAGCAAAGTAACAGGTCACACATTCAATTACAAAGCGATATAACACGCTGGTTTCTGTGCGGTCTCAATTCTTGCTGGTTTTCCTTTGGTTGAATTGGGGCGCAATTCAGACTTAGGATATGTAGGCCTTACCTGTGCACTTCTCAGTACTTGGTATTTAGACTTACCTTATGCAGGTGCGTAACGCAGGTTGACGTTTATTGTCATGTAATTTCCCTTTACATAGGCCAGCTGCAAAGTCAAAATTGGCTATATTGTAAACATTTATGAAAAATTAAATGTGATTTTTGGACTTAATGGGTTTTGGGTTAGGCATTAGGGTTAGCAATGTGGTTAACCCGAGTCTAAACACTGTCTAAGCCGGGGGGGGGGGGTTCTAAGCTAACATATGGAATTGTTTTAAGATGGTCATTTCAAGGATAATTTAGCTATTAGATTTTTATTTTAAGACCCCTTAAGGTATGAAAAAATATTATAAAAGAAATATTGGATGAAACATTGAATTTGACATTACTGCTATTAGCCAATAGAAACACATTGAATAACAGATTCACGACATGGAACAACAGAGAGTCCCCCCGAAAATTTAAATGAAGCGTTCTTAAGTGTCTGTCCTATATCTGAGAGATATAAGAAAGATCAGGAACCATTTATTTAACCCCTTATTTTCGGTAATAAACTATCTCCATAGATACTTCCATAAATTTTTTAACTGGTACTGTGGACCTTCAGAAGAGTCTTGTGAGGCTTGTGGCGCCCTATAACAAAACGGAGAACCATCCTGTTCGTGAGAGTCTCATCTTTCAGTAGGCCAAACCGTTCGGATGCAACAGACATTTTTGCGAGAAGACCGCTTTTCGGGATGTCTCATGGTCTGCAGCAGATGTGGAACTGCGATATCGGTGGATGGGTGGATTGAGATGCAGCTCATGCAAAAAAAAAAGTTTAACAGACATATTGTTATGGGGATTTTTGTATTATGTTAATTGGGTGTCCGCGTGGCATGGAGATTGTAGCCTAAGAGTTGAGTTTAGGGTTACGGTTAGCGATATGTTTAATAAATTCAGATTTTATGACTTTGTGGCTGTGCCAGCTATGACCACTCTGCAGAGCTGCCTCCAGAACAAGTCGTTATGAAAAACAAAGTCATGGTTCCCTCGCGTATGCTGAATACATTTATTCATCTGCTGAAAACCCCCCACTTGCGGCCAACAGATTTTCTCGTGAAGTTCTCATTCAATAGGGTTTTCAGTACATTTTTTTTAAACCATCCCTTTCAATTTGGTGTACTTTTAATTGAATTTCTCGACAGACATATAATATACGGATAATGGTTCAGATATTAGGGATCAATGAAAGAAAGCCATGTAAAAATGCAAATATTTCTATTTTTCAGCACCATTTGTAGATACAAAAATATTCTGATTTAAGGTTAGAAGTATTTTGGAATATAAAAAAATAGTTTGGAGAGACTTTATGCACAAAATATATTGGTGAATCAAAAATACAGTGTTTGATCATCCTGAAAGTTCCATATTCAATTGTTCAATCATGAAATATTGGATAAGGTGAGAAAAGTGTACAAGTAGGGGTTGAACAGTAGTCCTTATAAACTACTATATCCTTAATAATCCTCACTAATCATGAAACGGTGATGACAACGGTCCAGTCGTTGTGAACCATGTGTCAGGGACCAGGTTAAATCTGATACATATTGTGCTCCTTAACATTAGCTTAATATGATCCACTATTGCTAGCGATCCTCAGGAACAAACTACAGTGACGTGGACAGAGGAAGGAAGGTACACTAATGATGTAATGGAATGATGCGAAATGTAAGGAAACTAACACTAAATTGTCAGTTATAAAATGTATGTGGGGTATAACTTACGCTGGCTACCGATAGCAGCTAATATTTAACACAATAGTACATTTTAAAAACATTACAGTGTGAATAAGAGTTCTGGACCCGCCGACACGACCGCAATGTCACTCCACCTCGCGGCCGAACAAGGAGAGGAGCCGACTTCTGCGGAAGTCGTGACACACATAATTAATGCATTCTAGAAATCATAAATTAACTCGGTGGTTTTTGGCACTATACTGTCATTCGCGCATGCCTATAGAAGCATATCAAATCAAGCTTTATTTGTACAGCGCATTTCAGACATGGAATGCAACACAATGTGCTTCACAGGAAAAAACTTGTAAAAACTTAAATATTTACTACACAACAAACATAAGAGGATAAAAAACTAAAGAATAACAATAAAAACTGGACAAATAAAAAAATCACCCTAAGATATTTTAAGATCTCTTTTAAAACCTTTACAGGATAGGTGTCCCCCCGCGGGATGTTTGAGCTAACATAAGCTAATGTGATTAGCATGAGGTTGTAAGTATCAAGAACATTTCCCAGGACATAGACATATCTGATATGGGCAGAAAGCTTAAACTCTTGTTAATCTAACTGCACTGTCCAATTTACAGTAGCTATTACAGTGAAATAATACCATGCTATTGTTTGAGGAGAGTGCACAGTTATGAACTTGAAAATMTATCAATAAACCAATTAGGCACATTTGGGCAGACTTATAACAGATATAACATTTTGAACAGGAATACAATGGTTCTTTGGATCAGTCTAAAACTTTGCACATACCCTGCTGCTGCCATCTAGTGGCCTAAATCAAAATTGCACCTAACCTGGAATAATACATTGTGATCTTTCTCTTGCATTTCAAAGATGATGGCYGGAAAAAACTGCATGTTTTCATTTCTTTGTACTACCTTTTACCAGATCTAATGTGTTATATTCTCCGACATGAATTTCACATTTCCACAAACATCAAAGTGTTTCCTTTTAAATGGTATCAAGAATATGCATATCTTGCTTCAGGTCCTGAGCTACAGGCAGTTAGATTTGGGTATGTCATTATAGGCGATAAAAAAAAGGGTCCAAATATGTCCACAGTTTTGGCCCCCCTCGGGTTCTCTGGCAGGCTATTCCAGAAACTGGGAGCATAGTTTCTAAAGGCTGCCTCTCGCTGCCTCTTGGTCCTAGGCTTTGGGATAGTTAAAAGCCAGTGCCATAGGACCTGAGCGACCTACTGGGTACTTAACTTAAAAGCATGTCTGACATTTATTGGGGTGCACAATCTTGGATTGATTTCAAAACTAATAGAAGCATCTTTAAATTAATTCAAAAACTCACAGGCAGACAGTGCAGAGACCTTAAAATCTGTGTAATGTCTGCTCTCTGTCTGGTCTTGGTCAGTACCCGTGCTGCAGCATTCTGTATGTTTTGCAGTTGACCAACGGCTTTCTTGGGTAGACCAGACAGGAGAGTACTACAATAGTCATGCCTTCTTGTAATACAAGCATTGGATGAGTCTATCTGTATCAGCCTGAGCGAGAAATGGCCGCACTTTGTTCCCCAGGTGGTAAAAAGCTATTTTGGTCACATTCCTGTGTGATTCAAAATTGAGTTCAGAATCTAAAATAACATCTAGATTTTCTACCTGGTGTTTTATCTTTATTGCCCGTGAATTAAAAAATGTGTGGACAGATTCTCTCTCTGTGCTTTGGCTCCAACAATATGTACGTTAGTCTTGTCTTGATTTAGCAGGAGGAAGTTGTGATGCTTCCACGTATTTACAGTTGAAGTCGGAAGTTTACATACACTTAGGTTGGAGTCATTAAAAATAGTTTTTCAACCACTCCACAAATGTTTTGTTAACAAACTATAGTTTTGGCAAGTATAGACATTACTTGTTGCATGTCAAAGTTAATCTTTCCAATTGTTACCGACTGATTATTTCACTTATATTCACTGTATCACAATTCCAGTGGGTCAGAAGTTTACATACACTAAGTGACTGTGCCATTAAACCTTGGAAAATTCCAGAAAATGATGTCCTGGCTTTAGAAGATTCTGATAGGCTATTGAACTAATTTGAGTCAATTGGAGTGTACCTGTGGAGTGTATTTCAAGCTACTTCAAACTCAGTGCCTCTTCTTGACATCATGGAAAATCAAAAAAATCAGTCAAGACCTCAGAAAAAAAATAGTTACCTCCACAAGTCTGGTTCATCATTGGGAGCAATTTCCAAGCCTGAAGGACCATGTTTCATCTGTACAAACAAAGTACGCAAGTATAAACACCATGGACCCACACAGCTGTCATGCCGCTCAGGAAGGAGACGCATTCTGTCTCCTAGAGATAAACGTACTTTGGTGCGAAAAGTGCAAATCAATCCCCACAACAGCAAAGGACCTTGTGAAGATGCGAGGAAAGATACACAAGTATCTATATCCACAGTAAACGAGTTCTATATCAACCAAACCTGAAAGGCCGCTCAGCAAGGAAGAAGCCACTGCTACAACCAACCATAAAAGCCCGACCACGGTTTGCAACTGCACATGGGAACAAAAATTGTACTTTTAGAGAAATGTCCTCTGGTTCTGATGAAACAAAAATAGAACAGTTTGGCCCATATGACCATCGTTATGTTTGGAGGAAATGGGGGAGGCTTGCAAGCCGAAGAACACCATCCCAAGTCGGAAGCACGTGGGTGGCAGCATCAGTTTGTGGGGGTGCTTTGCTGCAGGAGGACTGGTGCACTTCACAAAATAGATGGCATCATGAGGGAGAAAATTAAGTGTATATTGAAGCAACATCTCAAGATCAGTCCAGGAAGTTAAAGCTTGGTTGCAAATGGGTCTTCCAAATGACAATGACCCTCGCATACTTCCAAAGTTGTGGCAATGCTTAGGACAACACGTCAAGGTATTGGAGTGCCATCACAAAGCCCTGACCTCAATTCCTATAGAAAATTTTGTGGCGAACAAAAGTGTTTGGGAGACGAGGCACGACAAATCTGTCCGTTACACCAGCTTTGTCACAATGGGCCAAAATTCACCCAACTTATTGTGGGAAGGCTACCCGAAACGTTTGACCCAAGTTAAATGTGGGAATGTGATGAAAGAAGCTGAAATAAATAATTCTCTCTATTATTCTGACATTTCACATTCTTAAAATAWAGTGGTGATCCTAACTGACCTAAGACAAGGCATTMTTACTAGGATTAAATGTCAGGAATTGTGAACAACTGAGTTTAAATGTATTTGGATYAGGTGTATGGAAACTTCRGACTTCAACTGTAAATCACCAATACAGTCTAATAATTTATCTGTGGAGCTAAAATCCTCTGGTGACACAGAAATGTGAAGGAGTGTATTGTCTGCGCAGCATTGAAAATCAATGCTSCACATTCTGAGAGCGCTGCATATATAAACTGAACAGTACCGGACCCAAAATGAAACCTTGTGGAACATCACGCGATATGTATTTCTCCGAGTTATGTTTACCAAGGGACGACAAAAAACTCTCATAGGTCCTAAGCCGATTTAGAAGTGGACCGAAGAGGCCAGCCCACCTCTCCAGTCTGTCTAGAAGGGCATCATGATCAACAGTGTCGAATGCAGCACTTAAATCCAAGTGTACAACGACACTTGGCATCTGTGTTGGCTGTAAGATCATATATCACTTTAACTAAGGCGGTGCTGTGCTGTGCTGTGGTGGGCCTGACATGCCAAATAACGTCCCCCAGCAAAAGTGTCCCACCTGCGTCACAATGGGATTTGATCAACTATTAGCGTCCATTGGTATATCAATGAGTGATGACCTAATGGTGTGATGACCTAGTGATTCAAATTTTAGAGATCATTACAACCTAAATTATGTTCTTTTCATCCCCACTATGGAAACAAGGCTGATTTCTGCGACAATTTAMCTGTTTAAACAAGTTTTGTTTCGCTAATAAGATGAAAATATTACTTCAAACTACTTTTGGGTACCATGTTAACATTACTATATGAAAACCATGGCTTAAACGTTGCTACGTTTTGGAAATAGCCAAGGACACGTGTAATCTACTTGACACGTTGTTACTTAACTTACAGATCACAGTCAGCTAATCTCCACTCCATTCGTATGCAAATCCTTTTGATTCATACACTGGCATGTCTGGCTGGGAAGTTTTTATTTTAACCTGCCCTTCCCTTATCTACACTGAAATACTWTTATTTCAGTAGTCCTCTATTATGATAKAWWWWWWWTCTATCTCTCATAGCTCATTAGTACATCCTTGTGGTTYAATATATATGTATCTYTTGTAGGTCCTARGATACAACAATGAATAATGTGGAACTAAAAAATAGCATCAAGGGATWCGTTACAATTTACAATAATAAACACCTTGTGAAACAGCTGTGAAAACCAACCTGGCAAWATTTAATATTTGAACATATAAAAGTTTATATTTTTTGGTACAGTTGCGTCATTTATTTATTTTCAGATTTGTTGTACACTCCCAAGGKAATCATAGACAAAAAAATCTGAATTCTGGTGTCTGGAATATATAGGAGGTGGGTCTCGGACGGGAGACTCGAAGAGGGATACTGCAAAGTCCAGGCGCTGCTGCTCTCTTTGTTCTGAGTGTTTGCAGTGCTAGTGTTTTTAGCTAATAGGTGCATCTCATATATTCTGTGCCCAATATGATAGAGAAAGAACACTTTTTTAGCAGATAATGACAACATGACAGTAAAAGTAGCTGTGGATGATATAATAAAAAGTTGTAAGGTGGTTGATAATGGAGGACATCAGGTGGATCCACATCTGGGTGTTGGGCAGAACCCCTAGGTCCTGGAGAACAGGAGCAGAGTTAAAGGGAACAGGGTAGTGGACAGAGACGTAAAACAAGCAAGCACACAGGTTACACTTCACTGTGAGAAAATGTTATGGGTTAGTGCAGGGTTATAAATGGGAGATATGTACTTTTCAACAGTTTTGGAAGGTATAGCCTACCCCAAGCTGTGCCTCAGACTCAGAGCACAGAGAATCAGACTGATCCGAACTCACTGGCTCTGATGGATCGGATACCTCCTGGGGGGCTCGGACAGTCGATGGTGCTAAAGTAATTTGGAGAGGTACAGTAAATTGAAGAGGTACATGTTTATAAGCTCAGCARAACTACCATTTCTTGCTTTCTCAAATGTCAACCAAAGCTTAACATACTCAGGGCTGTCAGTGGTCGACCATCCAACTGCACCAACTGGAGAAGATTGTTGGCTTCCACCGATGGTAACCCTAAYAAGAGAAAGAAAAAAATATRAGTGTTAAGGAAACTAAAACTAGCTCCAGGTTATTTTGTATGCAAATGCAAATAGTTATTACCTGAGATTTATATATTCACCTTAACAAACAGTGATACCAGCTAGGAGTGAAAGAGCAGCGAGGTTTCCCAGGTCTAGCCTTCCTTTCYTCCTTTTTCCAAACCAAGTAATTAGCCCAGATGTCGAAGCACTTGGTCCCCTTCTAAATTCTCCTTTGGTAGCTCTCCTTCTGTTTCTCCTGCGCCTTGTCAATGTTCAGTRTCACCTTGATTGATAACAGGAATAAATGCAATTATATTTCATATTACAAATACATGTCTTACACATCTCTCGGAGGGACAGAAAATAAATGAACAGCGGACAATCATTTTTACCTCCACATCCTTCTCAGTCTGTGCCTGAATGTGGTCCTCGAAGGCTACTATCCGTATAGCAGGCAATAGGGCGAGTACTCAGTGTGTGCAAAGATAATTACCTTCTGGTTGTCCTCCCACCGTTCCTGGTACCCGTCAAGGGACTTGCCCATAGGGGTCTTGAGGGTCTGGTTGGGCCGATCATCCAAACCTGGAAGAGGGGATAGGAAAGGGATATCTATTGACAATGTAATATATTGAAATATTTCTGATTATGTACCATGATTTTTTTACATTTATAAAACAAACCATTGGTGACAGATTATAATCTATACCATCCGTACCTTGTTCCAGCGTTCACAACCTTGGTCACTCAAGATGACCTCAGGAGAACCGTGGGTGTTGAAGAAGTCCATCATCGCCTTGTAGGTGGCCTTGCCAGTCTCATCCTTGTTGGTTATCCGACAAAACGAAAATATTTTTTGGGGTTCCAAGCACCCTTTTTATTGGGTTACAGAAGGGAATTTAGAGTTGAGCACATTCTCTTCCTTCTCTGACCTTAATGGGTATTGCCTCCACCGACTTGGTAAAGTGATCGGTCGCCGGCAGACACCAGCTGTTGCCATTCCTGGATTTCGTGAAGGGTCCGATGAGGTCCACCTCTAACATTTAAAGTGTTAGAGAGAAGATTAATTTATTCTTACTCGTTTCTGTGTTATACAGTATGCAGATTTTCATATTTGTAAGATACAGACARACACAGACATTCTATAATATGGAACTCTGCTGTGGTCAAATAAAGCAACCATTACAAAACAACRTATCTGGACAAAWTWTGAAWTGGGACACTTACCGATCATGTGCCATGGTGAAACAACTTTGATGGGCTTCAACTCTCAGTCTTCAKCCTCTCAAACTTCTGGCAGGCTAGACAGGGTACTAATCTTTAAGCACAAAGTGACAAGTTGAAACATTGATATGATATTCATTGAAATAATAATTTAAGATATACTAGAATGTGATWGATAAAAAATTGTTTATTTCACTTGCCCAGCTGTCCACACCCTTGACAATTCCATGCCAGAAGAAGCGTAGGTTGATTTTGGCAATAATGTGCTTCTCTTCGAAATGGCCAGCATGAATCTCGGGCAGTACGGCCTCTTTCTCCTCCTTAGTAAAAATCACCCTCCTGTGTGGCTGGTCATCCTTCCCCCATAGGTACAGTGCATTCGGAAATTATTCAGACCCGTTGACTTTTTCCACATTTTGTTACGTTACAGCCTTTTCTACAATGGATTAAATCGTTTTTTCCCCTGCATCAATCAACAAAAAATACCCCATAATGACAAAGCAAACCCAAATGTATATATATTTTTTTACTTAAATATCACATTGACATAAGTATTCCGACCCTTTACTGAGTACTTTGTTGAAGCATCTTTGCCAGCAGTTACACCCTCGAGTCTTCTTGGGTATGACGCTCCATGCTTGGCAAACCTTTATTTGGGAAGTTTCTACCTTTCTCCTCTGGAGATCCTCTCAAGCTCTGTCAGGTTGGATGGGGAGCGTTACTGCACAGCTATTTTCAGGTCTCTCCAGAGATGTTAGATCAAGTTCAAGTCCGGGCTCTGGCTGGGCCACTCAAGGACATTCAGAGACTTGTCCTAGAGCCACTCTTGCATTGTATTGGCTGTGTGCTTAGAGTCATTGTCCTGTTGGAAGGTGAACCTTTGCCCCAGTCTGAGGTCCCGAGTGCTCTGGAGCAGTTTTTCATTAAGGATCTCTTTGTACTTTTCTCTGTTCATCTGTCCCTCAATCCTGACTAGTCTCCCAGTCCCTGCCACCAACAAACATCCCCACAGCGTGATGCTGTCACCACTATGCTTCACCATAGGGATGGTAGCAGATTTCCTCCAGACGTGACATTTGGCATTCAGGCCAAAGAGTTCAATCTTAGTTTCATCAAACCAGAGAATCTTGTTACTCATGGTCTGAGAGTCCTTTAGGTGCCTTTTGGCAAACTCCAAGCAGACTGTCGTGCCTTTTACTGAGGAGTGACTTCCGTCTGGCCTCTCTACCATAAAGACCTGATTGGTGGAGTGCTGCAGAGATGGTTGTCCTTCTGGAAGTTTCTCCCATCTCCACAGAGAACCTCTGGAGCTTTGTCAGAGTGACCATCTGGTTCTTGGTCACCTCCCTGACCATGACCCTTCTCCCTGGATTYCTCAGTTTGGCCTGGCGACCAGCTCTAGGAAGAGTCTTGGTGGTTCCTAACTTCTTTCATTTAAGAATGATGGAGGCCACTGTATTCTTGGGGACTTTCAATGCTGCAGACATTTCTTGGTACCCTTCCCGAGATCTGTGCCTTGACACAATCCTGTCTCGGAGCTCTACGGACAATTCCTTCGCACTCATGGCTTGGATTTTGCTGACATTCATTTAACTCTGGGACCTAACATAAACAGATGAGTGCCTTTCCAAATCATGTGTACTATTGTTTTTTACAGATGAACGTAGTACCTTCAGGCATTTGGAAATTGTTACCAAGGATGAACCATTTTTTTCTGAGGTCTTGGCTGATTTCTTTAGATTTTCCCATGATGTCAAGCAAAGAGGCACTGAGTTTGAAGGTTTGAAGTTTGGAGTTTGAAATACATCCACAGGTACACCTCCAATTTACTAAAATTATGTCAATTAGCCTATCAGAATCTTCTAAAGCCATGACATCATTTTCTGGAATTTTCCAAGCTGTTTAAAGGCACAGTCAACTTAGTGTATGTAAACTTCTGACCCACTGGAAATATGATACAGTGAATTATAAGTGAAATAATCTGTCTGTAAACAGTTGTTGGAAAAATTACTTGTGTCATGCACAAAGTAGATGTCCTAACTGACTTGCCAAAACTATGGTTTGTTAACAAGACATTTGTGGAGTGGTTGAAAAACGGGTTTTAATGACTCCAACTGTAACTATCTATATGTGTAGCTAGCAACATGTAGATGACCAAGTAGCTAGATGGAAAATGGTTGTTGAAAAATGGTTGTACATAGCTAAAGCTGTTCAGTTATCTAATAGAAGTTAACTGCTTAACATTACACTGAATTGTGAATTTGTCTGCCCCCTAGGAATGTTGCACCTCTTGTCGAGGTCAGCGGTGCCTTCTTACTACTTTGCCTGGTTGCAAAGATAKAATAAAATCTCCTCAAGGGATGCCATTGAAGTGCAAGCTAAATATAAACAGAACATTCAATAACAGTTAGCTAGCTAACATTATCTAAATAAAACMGTCTGGCTATCTAGCTAGCTAGCTGGCTAGGCAGACTGAGGTAAATAAGTAAAGTTACAGTAGGTGGCAGTGTCAATCTAAAAACAGCTTCAATTATTTATTTCAATTCAACAGTATTTTTTTATATAAAGACACATATAATGGTAAAGAAAGAGTGTTATCTTTCCGGTCTTGTCAGTCCTCTGAAGCAGTAGGTAGTCAGCAGGTAGTCACTGTCAAAAACACTGTCCCTGGAGAGCAATTCTGAGGTAATACATTTACGCTGACTCAACGAGCACTTGAGGTGAAATAGAACTAGAACTGCCCGCGTCTTCCGTCCTACGGACACTTTGGCTCATTACGTAGGCTGGTCAGAATTTTGCAAGTTCTAGCAACAGCCCTAGCAAAGYAAACTAGAACTCATCAAATCTCATTGTGACGCAGAGGGTGACACTTTTTGTCATGGGGACACTATTTGGCATGACAGGCTTGAAAACCAGATTGGAATTTTTCAAAAATACAGTTGTCACTTAAAAAATTATTTAGCTGTTTGAAAACGAAATTCCGAAGAGCTAAAGAATCTAGATTACATTTCTTCAGAAGGGGTTTCACCATAGCAGTTTAGTGCAGTAGCGAAAGTGCCTGTGAACAGGGAGTGATTAATAATAGCTTGCACTTCTTCAGATATGCAATTAAAATCTGTTTTGAAAGTGTTGAGGATTGGATCGAGAAGGCAGATAGAAGGCTTAAGTTGTGATATGACTTTAATGAGAATGTCTGTCAACCAGGGAAAATATATCCATAGTAAAACACTTAATAAATAATCYTAATCTGACGATGGGTTGTGTGCGCCACCATGTTTTTTCTTTTATTCTTCTGTCAACCAAAGACAAGATGAGACAAGATGAGTTCGATCTGTTTGCAGTATGCATTTTGAAGGTGGTGTGTCATCTACCATCATTCACTTCCCTTCGTTCACTTCCGGAAGTTTACTCGAAKGATGAGTGAAACATCCCTTCACCTAATTTTGTAATAACATCTTTGGTCTGACAGATGTTAATGTGACACCCAGAATGCATTGTATAATGTSAACAAACATGGCGCCGAACATAGCTAGGAAATAGCTTAGCATTAGCTCATCATAATCAGTATTACCTTCAAAGGTTATTTTACGCAAATCATACAATCTATATAAGAATCGGAATTCATGATGTCACCAGTACCTGAAAACGTGAATAAAACAGTAAATACATTATGCTCCATACCTACGGTACTACAGTAGAAARGACAACACGATTGTCACGTTGGTATAAAGGGATCGGGAGACAGGCYCAGGAATGCGTAATAGGGMTTTTTATTGACCCAAATTACAGCGTGCCATGTAAAGGRACAGGGACGAAGACCAAACAAACGTATACAAAACACAGGGTTGAAACCCAAACAAAAGAGTGAGGAGTACCTCGAATAAATAAATARACTGGGCGCACAATGACACTACATGGGACGAAACCCGTAATCATCTGCACAATACAAGTGGCACGAAAGCCAACACAGCACAGGTGCTCACAGGACCAACGGTCATTGGAACAATAATCGACAGCCCAATAGGAAACCAAAGGGCGCATTTATACAATTACAATCAGGGAAATGGGGACCAGGTGTGTGTAATGACACAGTTCCGGAGGGATCCGTGACAACGATATACAGAAAATGAGGTACTTACGTTGATAGGAAACGCACACAACAATGAAATGAATGCGAGTGCCAGCCAGAAAATGTGCCAGGGGGAAAACGTTTGTGCAACCCTGCGCAAATTCCTGCATACATGATCTGGGGAAACACGGTAAGTACTTGTGCTCTCCTTGAAGAGAGAAGTTTGTCCAGTTCAGTAAATCCTCAAACATAAATTGTCCGCAACAGTGAAATGGCCTACTCCTATGTGAATTAATGAGGAGGCAGAACACACCTCAGTTCAAACTCTTGTTAGAAAATKAAACTTTTTCGAAAATTATTTGAAATTGACAAGTTGAAACAGCCTATAGATAATTAGCAGGCAGCGTGTCTTGGTTTGAGGGCAGCCCGGGTTAACTATACCGTTGCTTAACGATCACATTTTTGGAACATTCTGACATCACGTGCATAAATAAACTCACGCTGGGGGCGACCGTTAGAGATATTTGGAACACACGCGTGAAAAGGTTAAAGTTATCAACTAAATCATTACAAGAGGAAGGCAGAATAGGTGATCGAGTATATAGCTTAGGTCTCCACATTTCAGTTATAAGGACTGCATTTGACAAACTCCACTGTGGAAAAGGTGACATGTRGATATGTTTCAGGTTGCTGCCATATGATTGGCTTTCAAGATCACAAGGTAAAATCGATTCTCATATATATTTACAATCCATTTATCCAAATGACTTACTCCTTTACCTTGCTCTTATCAATAGCTCTTATACAATTGTAAATTACAGTGCATGGAGAACGGCGTTATTTATATTGGGGAAAAGCAAGTAGATGTTGTTCCACTTGGAACCGACCGGTTGCTCAACCTTATTCCTCGTTTCATTGTGCATAAAGTTATGAGGGAATTAAATCYAGGTCAGAATACGGCGTATCTGTAGACACACCCCCGCCACACTTTCATTTCCTTGATCTCCACCCCAAACGAATAGCGGGTGAATAGAATGCTATTCTCATGCWTAAGTTCAAGGGCAGAATACTGTACGTGTAGAGAGAAAAGTGCATAAAATGGGAATTATGTTCCATTTACGCACACGTAGCTCGGGTCGGAATTGCCCCTCTTGAAGAATTGGCAGCCATTGATCATAAGGGCAAATAACTATTTAAAAGACAAATCTTGAAAGATGTTTGCAAAAATGTTTGAGGCTATGAGCGTGTGTAATATGTGTTACAAGTAGACTGACTCTCCTCTGTTCCAATGAGAGAATGACTGTGTGTGTGTGTGTGTCTATTTGTATGTGTTTGTGTGCATTCTCTCGTGTGTTTGTCTATGTGTCTGTGCGTGTGCCTGCGCGTGTGTGTGTGCCTTTGACTGTGTGTGTGACCCTGTGTGTTTGTGTGTGTGTGTGTGTGTGTGCGTGTGCGTGTGCGTTGAGGGATTTATTTGACCCCTTATTGCCAGTGTGAGCCGATTGCTGAGATGAAAGCATGCCTTCCCGGTCTGGCTTGGTTTCTATAGATATGGACACAGCACCACACTGGCTTAGAACAATGGAGGGGCCTGCCACTCGCGCCAGCCCCTCTCAGATCATCACTCTATCCGTCAGAGCAATCATATTTTAAAAACAATAACAGGGCCAGAGGGGCACGATTCAATTGTGTGTGAGTCTAATGTTTCTCATCGTCAGACGGAACGTCGGGAGATGACGTGGAAACTGGGCCAAAGGCAGGACAGTGAGCGATGTTTTCAAGTAGGTTTAGCTTTTGCGAGGGTGTTGGATGGAATGGAGGCTGTATATAAGCATCCGCCTTGGATCCAGTGTTCTTGGAGGATTTTTGTTTTAAGTCCTATCCCAATCATTTAACCTTACCTTTACCATTCGGCAGTGAATGCCCTAACCTTAAGATTTCGGAGATAATCCTAACTTAACATTTGGCAGATAGCCTATTAAGATTTCGGGATAATGCTAAACTAACCTTAAACACTTGAGTTAGAAACATGGATCTCTAATCTAACATGAGACTGTGAGGCGCGTTGCCTTTTACGCTGCTCTGGACGCTAATGTCTCCTACTCCTCTCTTGTCTCTTCCTTTCACTTTTGGTCTGTTTTTTCTTTCTTGTTTCTCTATATTTTACATTCTCCAGCTCTCTATTTCTTTGTCTTCTCTCTCAGCTTTCCCTCTCTATTTGTTCTCTTCAGAAACCTGTTATATTTACCTAGAATGTAGCTAATTTCACAACATCCTCAATATACCTACCTAATACCCTCCTTGTTTCACCTTCTCCCTTTTTCTCTATACATCCATACTATCATCTCACTACACTATTCTTTACTTTCTGTATCCAATGTTCATTTTTTTTTCAGCATTTGAGGTGTGGTCCTGTGGGGTCTGTGTGGCTCAGTTAATAGAGCATGGTCTTGCAATTCCAAAGGTTATGGTTGATCCCTGCTGGCCCCACCAACGGTAAAATGTATGTATACACACAGTACTGTCCGTCTTTGGATAAAAGCATCTGCTAAATGCATGTGAAATTATTATATCGCTCATCTCTCTAGCTGTCTGTCTTTCTCCACGCCATAAACCTTCCTATTATCTCAAAGAAAGGTACACAATTCAGAACATCTGACACACACAAACATTGCTAATCAACCCCCCCGCCCCCCTCCAACCCAC
>NC_036857.1:41030009-41084267 GCF_002910315.2 Salvelinus sp. IW2-2015 | reverse complement strand
GTGTGTGTGTGCGCACGGTTGAGTAACGTGTGCGTATGTGTGAGAGTGAAGGGGTGGGTGAGTGAATGGGTGGGTGAGTGAATATGTCAGTGTGTGTGTGTGTGGTGTGTGGTGTGTGTGTGGTGTGTGGTGTGTGTGTGTGTGTGTGTGTGTGTGTGTGTGTGTGTGTGTGTGTGTGTGTGTGTGTGTGTGTGTGTGTGTGTGTGTGTGTGTGTGTGTGCTGTGTGTGTAACACACACCACACACACACCTAATCTGCTCTGTTTCCAACCCCCTTCTAATAAAGTACATTTCTGGAGCCTTGGATGTATGAGGCTAACATGATCGGATCCTCAGCGTCTGAAAGAAAGATAAAAAATGAATTGCTTCCTGGTTGTTTTTGTGAGACGACGATGCAACAACAACCAAACCAAGTACAACAAACCCCCTCCCCTCCTTCTCTCTCCCCAGTGTTCTCTCCCTTACTGTTGCGGTTGTCGCTGACGACGGTTCCCTTCCAACCAATCGGCAGGCATCTTGGCATGTATATAAAGAGCAGTTTGGACCCAAGCTATCGTTTCCTTTCTAGTCTCAAGACAGGGGGGTTTAAACTATGAAAGCTGCCACTAAAGCTGCGTTTCACAGCATTTTTAGATTATCAAAAACATTTCAGAATTTGATGATGAATTGGTGATACGATTTTGTTCACTCAATGTCCACTATTATTTACCAAATAGCCACAGATTAACTAGCTATTACAAAAAGTGTAATCCTACCTAAATAGTGTAATCCTACCTAAACTTATGCCACAAGAAATGCTTGCAATCATCTTTATGCTTTTGTGCAAATGTTTCTCAGCTATATATTCGCTCAAAAGCATGAAGGCATCCCTTGAGTTCCGATCCCCTTAAGTATTCATGTTGTTATTGAGAGGACATACTATGTACAGTATGTACAGATTGGGAGACAGATATAGAGAGGGGTATAGAACGTTGTTAATGTAACTGACCAGTGTTTCCAGATTTCTATGAAATATGACCTAGTTACTTACAATATGAGTGAAATAGTTTCCGTTCATGCAAGTCGACTGCTGATTGGCTAGCGCATCCTCCTCTAGAATACTGATTGGCCATCTCATCCTCCTCAGGGTGATTACATCATGTTCTATGAGGAAATAGCAAGCATTTTTTAAACGGTCTGTTTSAGTTGGGGGTTTTCCCTCCAATACATTTTTTTGGGCCACAAATACAAGCAGAGAACAAGTCAACAACATTATTTGGGATATGAGAAACCAAAATAAGAATTATTAAGAGTGAGATTTACACTGGGCAGTTACTTTAAGGACACAGACAGTAAGCCAAGCAAGGGCTCGAACCCCTGTCGCCAGGTGAACATATGTGGTACTGAGTCGGGAGCTTAGACCTTTACACAAGACTCCAGCACTTAAAAAAGGTATTTTGACCTCAATGGGACTACCTGGTAAAATAATGGTAAAATWAATAAATAGAAAAAGGACAAAAACAAACTGTTTCACTGAGTGATAAGGGATTTTATCCCTCACTTTTGYTAAAACCATCAAAATCAGACAGGTCCTGTTTAGGTCAAAGCCAAGGTCAAAGCCAAGGTCAAAGCCACCAGCAACTTCTAATGTCACGGCCAGTGAATCCTGACTGTTCCTGCTCCGTTTATTAGCTGTGTGTGTGTGTGTGTGTGTGTGTGTGTGTGTGTGTGTGTGTGTTTTGTGTGTGTGTGTGGTGTGTGACAAAGCAACGAGAGAGTGTGGTGTGTGTTGTGAAAGTGCTTTTTCAATTGGAATTAGGGTGTGTTCCTTCTTTCCCTCTCTCTCCCTTTTTCTCTCTCTCTCTCAACAACAAGTGCTGGTGAGGCTGGCTCCACTTGGTCTGGGAGGCAGTTTAATGGGCGACCGTTTGCCAACTGCTCCTTTGAGGGATGGCGGTGGCGGCYGAGCCAGGATTTGGGAGGGAAGGCCGGTGCCGACGGATCAGACACAGGGGGGGACCAGCTCCATGTGAACAACAGCGCCCCTACTTCAAAAACAAGCACTGACTCCCCGGCCACTACTGGCCACAGTCTACACACACAGACACACARACACGCAGGCAGGCAAGCGAGCATGTAGGCATGCACACACGGACAAGCATGCGCATCATTTCTTGGGGCCAAGGTGTTATTTACTATTTTACGATGATAGTCCTGTATCACTCAGTTGGTAGAGCATGGCGTGGGTTCGATTCCCGGGGCTTTAGAAAAAAAGCGTCTGCTAAATGGCATATATAGTGCTCCAAGAGAAATGCTATTTTTACCACAGCAAAAGCACCTACCTTTACTATAACTAGGGTCACTAATTCTATACAATATCATGCTATGTCAAGAGCAACTACTTTCACTATGACTCTTACTGCTACGCACCCCCCGTTGTGTGTGTGCACACAGACACACAACGCCTAAAAACAGAGGCTCCACTGCTGTAGACACCCTCTGCTCCCTGGGAATCCCTCCATACACCCCCACCCCCTCTCCCTTAATCCCTCCCTTCCTCTGAATTCACTGGCACTTCCAGAAAGCTCCGAGGCGCCAGTGAAGCGGGTCTCATCTCTGGGGAACAATAAAGCAGATCTTCATAAAAACTTCAAAAAGTCCTTGCCAAGTGTTTTATAGGTGCTTTAAAGGTTTATTGGCCCTGGGGAGAGAGAGCTGAGTGATGCAGTAATCTATGCACCGCAGCCCTGTTTTTCCACCCACCGCCATGCTGCTGCTGCTGCTGCTAATGCTAGCTGTGTGTGCTGCTGCTGCTGCTAATGCTAGCTGTGTGTGCTGCTGCTGCTGCTAATGCTAGCTGTGTGTGTGTGTGTGTGTGAATGTATGGGGCTGAACTGGGGGAAACAGGTGATCACAGGATAAAAGAATGAAATGGAATGAGAGGAGAGAGGGTTTCTGGTCTGTCACCGGCACAACAGACACCCTGTCAAAACAAATGACATAATATAAAATATATGACAGCATGTATTTACTGTCCTGAATTTTCATATCCTTTAATAGAAAACACTTATTTTACAAAAGGATGGATTCATTTTATATTCCAAAGTGTGTGTGTGTATGTGCGTAAAGAGTGTGTAAGGTCATATATAAGGTAATCTGATCACTACACCCTTGGGCTGCTACCCTGAGGCAGGGGGTATCACCCCTGCATTAAGGACAGGGACCATCATCAGGACATGCACACACACACACGCACGCACGCACGCAGCACGCAACGCACCACGCACTGCACGCACGCAGACTGCCGCACGCACGCACGCACGCACGCACGCACCGCACTCACCACACACACCACACACACACACAACCCACCACCAACACACACACACACACACACACACACAAGCACACAAACACACCACACACACACACACAACACACACACACACACACAGGCTAGAATGGCCCACAGACAGGACTTCACGGTGTCGCCTCTGATCTCACTTTTCGGATCCAGTAAACACTGTAGAAAGAATATGATCACATTAATCTCCCAGATAATTTCTCTCTCATCACAGCCCGAGTCTGGGGGGACAGATACACTTCATGGCCCTTCATATTAGGGGATTCAGCTATTTCAACCACACCCGTTGCAGACAATCGAGCACATAGCCATGCGATCTCCATAGACAAACATTTGGAGTAGAATGGCCTTACTGAAGAGCTCAGTGACTAAATTGGAGAAAAGTTTGAGAAAATAAACCAACTCAAACTTGTGTCTCCAACAGACCGTTTCAAAAATGCTTGCTATTTCCACATAGAACATGATGTAATCACCCTGAGGAGGATGAGATGGCCAATCAGCAGTCTAGAGGAGGATGAGCTAGCCAATCAGCGGTTTACTTGCATGAATTGTTTTTAATGACTGGTATAAGCCCACACCATTCTGTTGTTAGGGTTCGCCTACACAATTCCAACACATACTTAATAAAAAAATTAAAGGAAACTATTTCACTCATATTGTAAGTAATTATAGGTCAAATTTCATAGAAATCTGGAAAAACTGGGCAGTTACTTTAACAATGTTCTGTAACCCTCTCTATATCTGTCTCCCTATCTGTACCTACAGTATACAAAGTATGTGGACACACCTTCAAATTAGTGGATTAGGCTATTTCAGCCACACCTGTTGCAAACAGGTGAATAATATTGAGCACACAGCCATACAATCTCCATAGACAAACATTGGCAGTAGAATGGCCTTGCTGAAGAGCACAGTAACTTTCAACGTGGCAGTTCGTCAAATTCCTGCCCTGCTAGAGCTACCCCGGTCAACTGTTATTGTGAAGTTGAAATGGGAAGGAACAACAGTAGCTCAGCCGCGAAGTGGTAGGCCACACAAGCTCACAGAACGGGACCGCCAAGTGCTGAAGCGTGTAGCGCGTAAAAAATGTCTGTCCTCGGTTGAAATATTCACTACCGAGTTCCAAACCAAATCAAATCAAATCAAATCAAATTTTATTAGTCACATACACATGGTTAGCAGATGTTAATGTGAGTGTAGCGAAATGCTTGTGCTTCTAGTTCCGACAATGCAGTAATAACAACAAGTAATCTAACCTAACAAAACCYCCTCTGGAAGCAACGTCAGCACAATAACTGTTCGACGGGAGCTTCATGAAAAGGAMTTCTTTGGCCGAGCAGCGYCACATAAGCCTAAGATCACCATGTACAACGCCAAGCGTCGGCTGGAGTGGTGTAAAGCTCACTGCCATTGGACTCTGGAGCAGTGGAAATTCATACTCTAGAGTGATGAATCACGCGTCACCATCTGGCAGTCCGATGGATGAATCTTGGTTTGGCGGATGCCAGGTGAACGCTACCTGCCCCAATGTATAGTTCCAACTGTAACGTTTGGTGGAGGAGGAATAATGGCCTGGGGCTGCTTTTCATGGTTTCGGACTAGGCCCCTTAGTTCCAGTTCAGGGAAATCTTAACGTTACAGCGTACAATGACATTCTAGACAAAAAAATCGTGCTTCCAATTTGGTGGCAACAGTTTGGGAAAGGCCTTTTCCTATTTCAGCATCACGTGCACAAAGCGATGTCCATACAGAAATGGTTTGTCGAGACCAGTGTGGAAGAACTTGACTGACCTACACAGAGCCCTGACCTCAACCCKATCAAAAAACTTTGGGATTAATTGGAACGCTGACTGCGAGCCAGGCCTAATCACCCCACATCAGTGCCCGACCTCACTAATGCTCTTGTGGCTGAATGGTAGCAAGTACCCGCAGCAATGTTCCAATATCTAGAGTGGAGGCTGTTATAGCAGCAAAGGGGGGACCACGTCCATATTAATGTCCATGATTTTGGAATGAGATGTTCGAGGAGGTGTCCGCATACTTTTAAATGTATTTGACGAGGCATTGCACCAGGGCTAAATCCACTCCCCTTCAATGTCTTTTATGAGTGTGAATTGCCACTATTCATGGACATTTCTAAATGTTTTTTTTTTTTTAAGTATTTCCAGATTTGTCACGGCCTAAAATTAGCAAGGGTCTTCCCAGACTCTTCAGGTTTAAAATGACGAGGTGTCAGAATTCCAGGACAATTCTTAAGTTACTGTCGATAAGCGGTCAAGGACTTATCTTAAAGATACAGTGTGCTTGTGTGTGTGTGTGTGTGTGTGTGTTTCAAGTGTGTCATGATGTGTGTGTGTGGGTGTGTGTAAAGGCATAAAGGTATCTGTATGCATGTGCATTTGCATGAATATATTAACGCTGTGTGTGTGTGTGTGTATGAGGGGAATGTGTCCAGCTGCATATTAGTGTGTGGTATCTGTTGGTAGGGAAATATGCAGCTTTTTCTTTTCTCAGGGGGATGTAGAGATTGTGAGTTTACAGTTGAAGTCTGAAGTTTACATGCACCTTAGCCAAATACATTTAAACTCAGTTTTTCACAATTCCTGACATTTAATCCTAGTAAAAATGCACTGTCTTAGGTCAGTTAGGATCACGCACTTTTTATTTTAAGAATGTGAAAATGTCAAGAATAATGTAGAGTAAATTTACATTTTACCATTTACATTTTAATGCTTCTAGAGAGACCGCTCTTATCCGAGCGACTTCAACTGGTGCATCCACCTTATGAACATCCAGTGGAACAGCCACTTTACAATAGTGGCTCTAAAAGGGGGGCGGCGGGGGGGGGTCAGAAGGATTACTTTTATCCCTATCCTAAGGTATTCTTACGAGTCGGGGTTTCAGGTGTCTCTCGGAAGGTGGTGATTGACTCCCGTGTCCCCGGCGTCGTGAGGGAGTTTTTGTTCACCATTGGGGGCCAGAGCAGCGAAACAGTTTTGAATGGGCTGAGCGGGCGCTGTACTTCCTCAGTGGTTAGGGAGGCGAGCAGGCCAGAGGTGGATGAACGCAGTGCCTTGTTTGGGTGTAGGGCCTGATCAGAGCCCTGAAGGTTACCTGAGGTGCCGTTCGCCCTCGAGCTCGTGGCAAGCACCATGGTCTTGTAGCCGGGATGCGAGCTTCAACTGGAAGCCAAGTGGAGAGAGCGGGAGGGCGGGGTGACGTGCAGAGAACTTGGGAAGGTTGAACACAGACGGGCTGCGGCGTTATTTATTTAGCTTTTTATTTCTTTCATCACATTCCCAGTGGGGTCAGAGAAGTTTACATACACCCAAATAGTATTTGGCAGCATTGCTTTTAAATTGTTTAACTTGGGTCAAACGTTTCGGGTAGCCTTCCATAAGCTTCCCACAATAAGTTGGGTGAATTTTGGCCGCATTCGTCCTGACAGAGCTGGTGTAACTGAGTCAGGTTGTTGTAGGCCTCCTTGCTCGCACACACTTTTTCAGTGCTGCCCACAAATTCTCTATAGGATTGAGGTCAGGGCTTGGTGATGGCCAATCCAATACTTGACTTTGTTGTCCTTAAGCCATTTTGCCACAACATTGGAGTATGCTTGGGGGTCATTGTCCATTTGGAAACCCATTTGCGACCAAGCTTGAACTTCCTGACTGATTGTCTGGGATGTTTGCTTCAATATATCCACATATTTTTCCTCCTCATGATGCCATGCTATTTTGTAGAGTGCACCAGTGCCCTGCTGCAGCAAAAGCACCCCTACAACATGATGCTGCCACCCCCAACTTCATGGTTGAGATGGTGTTCTTGGTGCTTCAGCAGCTCCCCTTTTTCCTCCAAACATAAATGATGGTCATTATGGCCAAACTGTTCTATTTTTGTTTCATCAGACCAGGGACATTTCTCCAAAAAGTACAACTTTGTCCCCATTGCAGTTGCAAACCGTAGTCTGGCCTTTTAATGGCTGGTTTTGGAAGATTTTTTTCATTTTAGCTGTTGATAGCTAGATACTATTTGTACTGGTTCCTCCAGCATCTTCACAAGGTCCTTTGCTGTTTGTTCTGGATTGATTTCACTTTTTCGCACCAAAGCACGTCATCTCTAGGAGAACAGAAACAACATCTCCGTTCCTGAGAGTATGAGGCTCCGAGGTCGCATGGTGTTATATACTAGCGTACTATTGTTGAAGGTGTTGTGGAGTTCAGGAGTTTGGAAATTTCTCCCAGGATGAACCAGACTTGTGGAGGTTCTAGCATTTGTTTTCTGAGGTCTTGCTGATTTCTTTTGATTTTCACATGATGTCAAGCACAGAGGCACTGAGTTTTGAAGGTAGGCCTTGAATACATCACACAGGTACACACTCCAATTGACTCAAATGATGTCAATTAGCCTATCAGAAGCTTCTAAAGCCATGACATCATTTTCTGGAATTTCCCAAGCTGTTTAAGGCACAGTCAACTTAGTGTATGTAAACTTCTGACACACTGGACCTTGTAATACATTGAATTATAAGTGTAATAATCTGACTGTAAACAATTGTTGGAAAAATGTTTGTGTCATGCACAATGTAGATGTCCTAACCGACTTGCCAAAACTATAAGTTGGTTAAAACAAAATTTGTGGAGTGGTTGAAAAACGAGTTTTATGACTCCAACCTAATTGTATTTAATACTTCCGACTTCAAACTGTATATGTATGTACGTACAAGTACCAGTGAAACGTTTGGACACACATACTAATTCCAGGGTTATTCTTTTATTTTTACTGTTTTCTACATAATAGTGAAGCATCAAAACTATGAAACATCACTTATGGAATCATTTTTTATTTTAATATTTGGGAGATTCTTCAAAGTAGCCACCCTTTGCCTTGATGACAACATTGCACACTCTTGGCATTCTCTCAACCAGCTTTATGAGGTTGTCACCTGGAATGCATTTCAATTAACAGGTGTCCCTTGTTAAAAGTTAATTTGTGGAATTTCTTTCCTTCTTAATGCYTTTGAGCCAATCAGTTGTGTTTTGACAAGGTAGGGGTGGCATACAGAAGATAGCCTTATTTGGTAAAAGACAAAGTCCATATTATGGCAATACAAGTTCAAATTAGCAAAGAGAAATTACAGTCACAGAATTCAAGTAACAGACACATCTCAACATCAACTTTTCAGAGGAGACTGCGTGAATCAGGCRTTCATGGTCGAATTGCTGCGAAGAAACCACTACTAAAGGACACCAATAAGAAGAAGAGACTTGTAAGAGTAAGAGCAGAGTAAGTCAACGGATGATATCTGCATGTGTGGTTCTCACCGTGAAGCATGGAGGAGGAGGTGTGATGGTACTTTGCTGGTGACACTGTCAGTGATTCTTTTTAAATTCAAGGTATACTTAACTAGCATGGCTATCACAGCATTCTGCAGCAATACGCCATCCCATCTGGTTTGCACTTAGTGGGAATATCATTTGTTTTTCAACAGGACAATGACCCAACACACCTCCAGGCTGCATAAGGGCTATTTGAAGTGCAGCATCAGATGTCCTGGCCTCCACAATCACCCGACCTCAACCCAATTGAGATGGTTTGGGTTGAGTTGGACCGCAGAGTGAAGGAAAAGCAGCCAACAAGTGCACAGCATATGTGGGAAGTCCTTCAAGACTGTTGGAAAAGCATTCCTCATGAAGCTGGTTGAGAGAATGCCAAGAGTGTGCAAAGCTGTCATCAAGGCAATGGGTGGCTGCTTTGAAGAATCTAAAATATGTTTTGATTTGTTTAACACTTTTTTGGTTACTACATGATTCCATATGTGTTATGTTATAGTTTTGATGTCTACTGAATTCTACAACATTCTACAATGTAGAAAATAGTAAAAATAAAGAAAAACCCTTGAATGAGTAGGTGTGTTCAAACTTTTGACTGGTACTGTATGTTTGTGTGTGTGTGTGTGTGTGATGGTGTGTGTGTGTGTGTGTGTGGTGTGGTGTGGTGTGTGTGTGTGTGTGTGTGTGTGTGTGTGTGTGTGTGTGTGTGTGTGTGTGTGTGTGTGTGTGTGTGTGGTGTGTGTGTGCGGTGTGTGTGTGCGTGTGCGTCTGCGTGTGCGTGCCTGCCGTGAGTGCCTGCGTGCGTGTGGAAGGGGGGAGTGTGATGATTATTGCAGAAAATAAGCAGCAATATATGGTAGGTGTTAAGTATGAATTCCTCTTTTTCATGTAATGCTTGATATTCGATAATGAAGATAATAGATCAACTCATAACTAGGGCTGTGGGGCTCATAACTACGTTGACCATATTACTGCCGCACCGGCAGTCACAAGTCATGACCGTAGTCCACTTGACCTTTGAGTCATGGTAACTAGGCTTCTCCAAAACTCTGATGCTGCTGATGGTCATTAGTAGCCGACTAAACTTGCTAAAGTCCAGTCGCTAACGGCCTGGTAATCAGCGCTCTATTGTCTCTCTAATCACTCTGACATCAATGCAAATGGAATCGAAAAATCGAATCAAACAGTTCACGAGAGCACTGCCATTCAGAATTTGAGCGGGATAAAAATGACCCGTTGCGCAGTGAGGACCAGCTCCTCATAGCTGGTTGATGCATGAAATGAAAAAGGTGTTCCTATAAACCCATGTTGCACAACATTCCTATAGGCTAAGCTATGCAATTGTGTGAGGAAACAGAGTTTTGATGGCCTTTATTTGTATTTATTATGGATCCGCATTAGCTGCTGCCAAGGGAGCTGCTGCTCTTCCTGTGGTCACCACAATTAAAAGGCAGTTATATACAATGAACAGAAATTACGTTTCACAACAGATTTCACAACACATTAAGTGTGTGCCCTCAGGCCACTACTCTACTACCATATACAGTATCTACAACACAAAATCCATGTGTACGTGTGTGTATAGTGCATATGTAATTATGTGTGCGTGTGTGTATAGTGCATATGTAATCATGTGTGCGTGTGTGTATAGTGCATATGTAATCATGTGTGCGTGTGTGTATAGTGCACATGTAATCATGTGTGCGTGTATGCAAGTGTCTGTACCTGTGTTTGTGTCTATTCACAGCTCGCTCTGTTCCATAAGGGTATTTGTATCTGTTTTTAAATATGATTTTTCTGCTTGCATGAGTTACCTGATGTGGAATAGAGTTCCATGTAGTCATGGCTCTATGTAGTACTGTGCGCCTCCCATAGCCTGTTCTGGACTTGAGGACTGTGAAGAGACCTCTTCTGGCATGGGTGTCTGAGCTGTGTGCTAGTAATTTAAAACCAACAGCTCGGTGCAATAGACTTTTCAATACTTCTCAAAAATATAAGTAGTGGTGAAGTCAATGTGATGTCAATTTCTCCTCTACTTTGAGCCAGGAGAGATTGACATGCATATTATTAATGTTAGCTCTCCATATCCAAGATGGCGTAGCAGTCAGGCGTATTTTGTCTTCGTCTTGTCGTGTCTCGTGTATATATCTTTATATACTGTATATAATTTAATATATTTTTTCTTCGCAWWTATTTTTTTCTTAACCCCAACTTCAACATACTCTCCTGCAACCCGCCTCACCCAATGTGGTATGGATCTGCTATTTTCTTTACTTTAGAACCGGAACCCCCAACAGATGCTAGGCAGGTAACTAGCTTCTAGCTAGTAGTCAGCTAGCCACTGCTAGCGGTGATCAGCTAACCTTTAGCCAGGACAACTCCTGCCAGTCTGTACAGCGTGTTTCAATCCAGAGCTTATCGGACTCCTTTTTCTCCATATCACCGGATTCCTACCGCAAGCTCTGAACCTCTTCACCTGGATCATCGCAGCTAGCTAGCTGCTATCCGATTGGCTTCTCCTGGCTAACGTCTCTGTCCCGAAGCAAGCACCAATTAGCTTYAAGCTAGCCTATGCTAGGCCCATCTCCCAGCTAGCTGAAGAGGTCCATCAGCCACTCCTTGGGCTACAATACCTATTTTGCCGTTTGGCCTGGACCCCTTTTATTGCCGATACGGAGCCCCGCCGATCCATCACGACTGGACTACCAACATAATCTGCCCGAGGGGGTTTTTCAACAGGCTCCTTCGTTGAGACGTCCCCTGAATGCCCATCTGCTAGCCTGCTAGCAGTGGCCCGTTAGCTGTCTAGAGCATACCGGACTGTTAGCGGAAGTGGTCCATCAGTCAATTTCTTGGGCTACTATATCTATTTTGCGAATTGGCCTGGACCCTTTAACGACACGGACCCCTGCTGATCCATCACGACTGGTCTGCCGACGTAACCGCATGAGGGGGATACAACAACCGACTTCTTCCGTTGCGACGTCCCTCTAAGGCCCTTCTGCTAGCTTGCTAGCTCCGGCCCGCTAGCTGTCTCCAGCTCGTCTAGTTACTCATTGGACCMTATGATCACTCGGCTACGCATGCCTCTCTCTAATGCCAATATGCCTTGTCCATTGCTGTTTTGGTTAGTGATTATTGTCTTATTTCACTGTAGAGCTTCCAGCCCTGCTCAATATGCCTCAGCTAACCCTCTTGTCCCACCTTCCACACATGCGGTGAGCTCACCTGGTTTTCTTGATGTCTCTAGAGACAATACCTCTCTCATCATCACTCAATGCCTAGGTTAACCTCAACTGTATTCACATCTTACCATACCTTTGTCTGTACATTATGCATTGAATCTATTCTACTGCGCCCAGAAACCTGCTCTTTTACMCTCTGTTCCGAACGTACTAGACAACCAGTTCGTATAGCCCTTATCCGTACCCTTATCCTACTCATCCTCTGCTCCTCTGGTGATGTAGAGGTTAATCCAGGCCCTGCAGTGCCTTGCTCCACTCCCATTCCCCAGGCCCTCTCATTTGTTGACATCTGTAACCGTAAAAGCCTTGGTTTCATGCATGTTAACATTAGAAGCCTCCTCCCTAAGTTTGTTTTATTCACTGCTTTAGCACACTCTGCCAACCCGGATGGCCTAGCTGTGTCTGAATCCTTGCTTAGGAAGGCCACCAAAAACCCTGAAAAACCTTCTACCCCCAGCTGTGCCCTGTACACCATATGTTAATTGATTGCCCCCCATCTTCAGAGCTCGTGCTGCTAGGTGACCTAAACTGGGACATGCTTAACACCCCGGCCATCCTACAATCTAAGCTTGATGCCCTCAATCTCACACAAATTATCAATYAACCTACCAGCACCAACCCCAAATCCGTAAACACAGGCACCCTCATAGATATTATCCTAACCAACCTTCCCTCCAAATACACCTCTGCTGTCTTCAACCAGGATCTCAGCGATCACTGCCTCATTGCTTGTGTTTGTATTGGGTCTGCGGTCAAACGACCACCCCTCATCACTGTCAAACGCTGCCTAAAACAAATCAGCGAGCAGGCCTTTCTAATCGACCTGGCCCGGGTATCCTGGAAGGATATTGACCTCATTCCGTCAGTAGAAGATGCCTGGTTATTCTTTAAAAGTGCTTTCCTCACAATCTTAAATAAGCATGCCCCATTCAAAAAATGTTGAACCAGGAACAGATATAGCCTGTGGTTCACTCCAGACCTGACTGCCCTTGACCAGCACAAAAACATCCTGTGGCATACGTCATCAGCATCAAATAGCCGCCGCGATATGCGACTTTTCAGGGAAGCTAGGAACCAATATACACAGGCAGTTAGGAAAGCAAAGAATAGCTTTTTCAAACACAAATTTGCATCCTGCAACACAAACTCCAAAAAGTTCTGGGACAATGTAAAGTCCATGGAGAATAAAAGCACCTCCTCCCAGCTMCCCACTGCACTGAGGCAAGGAAACACTGTCACCACTAATAAATCCACAATAATTGAGAATTTCAATAAGCTTTTTTCTACGGCTGGCCATGATTTCCACCTGGCCACCCCTACCCTGGTCYACAGCCCTGCACCACCCACAGCAACTTGCCRAASCCTCCCCCATTTCTCCTTCAKCCAAATCCAGATAGCTGATGTTCTGAAAGAGCTGCAAAATCTGGACCCCTCAAATCAGACGGGCTAGACAATCTTAACCCTCTCTTTCTAAAATTATCCGCTGAAATTGATGCAACCCCTATTACTAGCCTGTTCAACCTCTCTTTCGTATCATCTGAGATCCCCAAAGATTAGAAGGCTGTCGCAGTTRTCCCCCTCTTCAAAGGGGGAGACACTCTWGATCAAACTGGTARAGATCTATATCTATCCTACCCTGCCTTTCTAAGGTCTTCGAAAGCCAAGTTAACAAATCCCACCGTACCTTCTCCACTATGCAATCTGGTTTCCAAGCTGGTCATGGGTGCACCTCAGCCACGCTCACGATATCATAACCGCCATCGATAAGAGACAATACTGTGCAGCTGTATTCATCGACCTGGCCAAGGCTTTCGACTCTGTCAATCACCACATTCTTATCGGCATACTCAACAGCCTTGGTTTCTCAAATGACTGCCTCGCCTGGTTCACCAACTACTTCTCAGACAGTTCAGTGTGTCAAATCGGAGGGCCTGTTGTTCAGACCTCTGCAGTCTCCATGGGGGTGCCACAGGGTTCAATTCTCCGGCCGACTCTTTTCTCTGTATACATCAATGATGTCGCTCTTGTTGCTGGTGATTCTCTGATCCACCTCTACGCATAAAGACACCATTCTGTATACTTCTGGCCCTTCTTTGGACCACTGTTAACTAACCTCCAGACGAGCTTCAATGCCATGCAACTCTCCTCGTGGCCTCCAACTGCTCTTAAATGCAAGTAAAACTAATGCATGCTCTTCAACCGATCGCTGCCCGAACCTGCACGCCCATCCAGCATCACTACTCTGGACGGTTCTGACTTAGAATATGTGGACAACTACACAATACCTAGGTGTCTGGTTAGACTGTAAACTCTCCTTCCAGACTCACATTAAGCATCTCCAATCCAAAAGTAAATCTAGAATCGGCTTCCTTTTTCGAAACAAAGCATCCTTCACTCATGCTGCCAAACATACCCTCGTAAAACTGACTTTACTGCCGATCCTTGATTTCAGCGATGTCATTTACAAAATAGCCTCCAACACTCTACTTAGCAAATTGGATGCAGTCTATCACAGTGCCATCCGTTCTGTCACCAAAGCCCCATATACTACCCACCACTGCGAGCATACCTGTATGCTCTTGTTGGCTGGCCCTCGCTTCATATTCCTCGCCAAACCCACTGGCTCCAGGTCATCTATAAGTCTTTGCTAGGTAAAGCCCCGCCTTATCTCAGCTCACTGGTCACCATAGCATCACCCACCCGTAGCACTCGCTCCAGCAGGTATATTTCACTGGTCACCCCAAAGCCAATTCCCACTTGTCGGCTGCCTCTCTTCCAGTTCTCTGCTGCCAATGACTGGAACGAATTGCAAAAATCACTGAAGCTGGAGACCCATATCTCCCTCACTAACTTTAAGCACCAGCTGTCAGAGCAGCTTACAGATCACTGCACCTGTACATAGCCCATCTGTAAATAGCCCATCCAACTACCTCATCCCCATACTGTTTTTTTTTTCTTCTCCTTTACACCCCAGTATCTCTACTTGCACATTCATCTTCTGCACATCTATCACTCCAGTGTTTATTGCTAAATTGTAATAATTTCGCCACTATGGCCTATTTATTGCCTTACCTGCCTTATCTTACCTAATTTGCACACATTGTATATAAGACTTTTTTCTCTATTGTGTTATTGACTGTATGTTTGTTTATTCCATGTGTAACTCTGTGTTGTTGTTTGTGTCGCACTGCTTTGCTTTATCTTGGCCGTTGTAAATGAGAACTTGTTCTCAACTAGCCTACCTGGTTAAATAAAGTAAATAAATAAAAAATTTACATTTAAGGGCCAGCCGTGCTAACTCTCGATCCACATTATTGCAGGGGATTGTAAGCCATAACACTTAGCAGATAATCGATAAAAATCTACACTGAAGTCTAACAAAACAGCTCCACAAATCTTTTTATTATCAACTTCTCTCAGCCAACATCTTGCAAGACACAGGATATGTGGAATCATTTGTTTGTGAATACGTATCTCTTCTGAGTTAGATACAGATGATTCTATACTCATTCATGGGATGGGGTCACTATTTCCGCGCCGCGAAAAGAGATGGCCGCCTCGCTTCGCGTTCCTTGGAAAATATGCAGTATTCTGTTTTTTTATGTGTTATTTCTTACATCGGTACCCCAGGTAATCTTAGGTTTCATTACATACAGTCGGGAGGAACTACTGAATATACGATTAACGTCAACTCATCATCGTTCTACCAGGAATATGACTTTCCCGAAACGGATCCAGTGTTTTGCCTTCCACCCAATACAATGGATCTGATCCCAGCCGGCGACCCTGTGGACGCCGAAAAAGGGGCAAACGAGGCGGTCTCGTGGTCAGCCTTCGGAGACGGGCACATCGCGCTCCACTCCCTAGCATACTACTCGCCAATGTCCAGTCTCTTGACAATAAGGTTGATGAAATCCGAGCACGGGTAGCATTCCAGAGAGACATCAGGGATTGCAACGTGCTCTGCTTCACGGAAACATGGCTAACTCAAGGGACGCTAACGGAGTCGGTGCAGCAGCTGTTCTTCATGCATCGCGCCGACAGAAACAAACATCTTTCCGGTAAGAAGAGGGGCGGGGGGTATGCCTTATGATTAACGAGAAGTGGTGTGATCATCATAACAACACACAGGAACTCAAGTCATTTCGTTCACCTGATCTAGAACTCCTCACAATCAAATAGTCGACCGCATTATCTACCAAGGGAATTCTCTTCAATCATAATCACAGCCGTATATATTCCCCCAAGCAGACACATCGATGGCCCTGAACGAACTTTATCTGACTCTTTGTAAACTGGAACCACACACCCTGAGGCTGCATTCATCGTAGCTGGGGATTTTAACAAGGCTAATCTAAAAACAAAACTCCCTAAATTCTATCAGCATATCGATTGTGCTACCAGGGCTGGAAAACCTAGATCATTGCTATACTAATTTCCGCGACGCATATAAGGCCTCCCGCCCCCCTTTCGGAAAAGCTGACCACGACTCCATTTTGTTGATTCCAGCCTACAAACAGAAACTCAAACAACAAGCTCCCGCGCTCAGGTCTGTTCAACGCTGGTCCGACCAATCTGAATCCACGCTTCAAGACTGCTTCGATCACGCGGATTGGAATATGTTCCGCATCGCGTCCAACAACAATATTGACGAATATGCTGATTCGGTGAGCGAGTTCATTAGGAAGTGCATTGACGATGTCGTACCCACAGCAACGATTAAAACATTCCCAAACCAGAAACCGTGGATTGACGGCAGCATTCGCGTGAAACTGAAAGCGCGAACCACTGCTTTTAACCAGGGCAAGGTGACCGGAAGCATGACCGAATACAAACAGTGTAGCTATTCTCTCCGCAAGGCAATCAAACAGGCTAGTCCCAGTACAGAGACAAAATCGAGTCGCAATTCAACAGCTCAGACACAAGAGGTATGTGGCAGGGTCTACAGTCAATCACGGATTACAAAAAGAAAACCAGCCCCGTCGCGGACAGGATGTCTTGCTCCCAGACAGGCTAAACAACTTTTTTGCCCGCTTTGAGGACAATACAGTGCCACTGACACGGCCCCCTACCAAAACCTGCGGGCTCTCCTTCACTGCAGCCGAGGTGAGTAAAACATTATAAACGTGTTAACCCTCGCAAGGCTGCAGGCCCAGACGGCATTCCCAGCCGCGTCCTCAGAGCATGCGCAGACCAGCTGGCTGGTGTGTTTACGGACATATTCAATCAATCCTTATCCCAGTCTGCTGTTCCCACATGCTTCAAGAGGGCCACCATTGTTCCTGTTCCCAAGAAAGCTAAGGTAACTGAGCTAAACGACTACCGCCCCGTAGCATCTCACTTCCGTCATCATGAAGTGCTTTGAGAGACTAGTCAAGGACCATATCACCTCTACCCTACCGGACACCTAGACCCATCCAATTTGCTTACCGACCCAATAGGTCCACAGACGACGCAATCGCAACCACACTGCACACTGCCCTAACCCATCTGGACAAGAGGAATACCCATGTGAGAATGCTGTTCATCGATTCAGCTCAGCATTTAACACCATAAGTACCCTCCAAACTCGTCATCAAAGCTCGAGACCCTGGGTCTCGACCCGCCCTGTGCAACTGGGTCCTGGACTTCCTGACGGGCCGCCCCCAGGTGGTGAGGTAGGTAACAACATCTCCACCCCCGCTGATCTCAACACTGGGGCCCACAAGGTGCGTTTGAGCCCTCTCCTGTACTCCCTGTTCACCCACGCCTGCGTGGCCAATGCACGCCTCCAACTCAATCATCAAGTTTGCGGATGACACTACAGTGGTAGGCTTGATTACCAACAACGACGAGACGGCCTACAGGGAGGAGGTGAGGGCCCTCGGAGTGTGGTGTCAGGAAAATAACCTCACACTCAACGTCAACAAAACAAAGGAGATGATTGTGGACTTCAGGAAACAGCAGAGGGAGCACCCCCCTATCCACATCGCGACGGTCAGTAGTGGAGAAGGTGGAAAGTTTTAAGTTCCTCGGTGTACACATCACGGACAAACTGAATTGGTCACCCACACAGACAGCGTTGTGAAGAAGGCGCAGCAGCGCCTCTTCAACCTCAGGAGGCTGAAGAAATTCGGCTTGTCACCAAAGCACTCACAAACTTCTACAGAATGCACAATCGAGAGCATCCTGTCGGGCTGTATCACCGCCTGGTACGGCAACTGCTCCGCCCACAACCGTAAGGCTCTCCAGAGGGTAGTGAGGTCTGCAGAACGCATCACCGGGGGCAAACTACCTGCCCTCCAGGACACCTACACCACCCGATGTCACAGGAAGGCCATAAAGATCATCAAGGAACAACACCACCCAAGCCACTGCCTGTTCACCCCGCTATCATCCAGAAGGCGAGGTCAGTACAGGTGCATCAAAGCAGGGACCGAGAGACTGAAAAACAGTTTCTATCTCAAGGCATCAGACTGTTAAACAGCCACCACTAACATTTACGGCCGCTGCCAACATACTGACTCAACTCCAGCCACTTTAAAAAATGGGAATTGATGGAAATTATGTAAAAATGTACCACTAGCCACTTTAAACAATGCCACTTAATATAATGTTTACATACCCTACATTACCCATCTCATATGTATATACTGTACTCTATATCATCTACTGCATCTTGCCATCTTCATGTAATACATGTACCACTAGCCACTTTAAACTATGCCACTTTATGTTTAATACCCTACAGTACTCATCTCATATGTATATACCGTACTCTATACCATCTACTGCATCTGCCATGCCGTTCTGTACCACCACTCATTCATATATCTTTATGTACATATTCTTTATCCCTTTACACTTGTGTGTGTGTGTAAGGTAGTAGTTGTGGAATTGTTAGGTTAGATTACTTGTTGGTTATTACTGCATTGTCGGAACTAGAAGCACAAGCATTTCGCTACACTCGCATTAACATCTGCTAACCATGTGTATGTGACTAATAAATGTGATTTGATTTGATTTGATTTGATTTTTAATTTTTTCCTGTTCCTGTGCATTCATTGTAACTTGACTCAGATCTTGTGAAAGGAATGGTTTGTGTTGGTGTGCGTCCTCATCTACCAGTTGAGGGTATTGATCTTATTCTGGGTAACCAGTTAGCCGGTGTACAGGTCTAGGCAGGAGTCAGAGAACTCTCCCTTTATCTATCCAGCTTGTGCAGTGACACGTGCCATGAGCCATGAGGTGTCAGTAACTGAACAAAATTCTGTGTGTTACAAAATCGTTTGACTCGCCTTTGCCTGAGCATCTCTTGTCTGTTTCTCGTGATGACTTCGTGAAGGAACAGCAGTATGGCCTTTCTTTGAAGGAGCTGTTTGACAGAGTGTTGCCAGCTGATGGGATAGAATGCTCTGCACAAGGTTACTCGCTTCAGAACAGTATGCTAGTTCGGAGGTGGGTGCCTCATTGGGAAAACTTTGTCGGTGATCCTATCATGCAGATTGTAGTTCCCTCTATGTTTCGCCAGACAGTTCTTCAAACCTCCCATGATAATGTTGCTGGACACTTGCGAGTTAGGAAAACGTATGACCCTTTTGTTTGTTACTTTTTATGGCCAAGGTTGAAGTGTGACATCTCTGCTTACATTAAAACATGTCACACATGCCAGTTGGCTGGTAAGACAAATCAATCAATTAAACCTCCTCTGTATCCTATGCCGTTGGTCAGCCTTTTGAACATTTGATCATTGACTGTGATGGTCCTTTGCCCCGCTCTAAGCCTGGCAGTAGTTATTGCTTACAGTGATGTGCCAAGCAGCAACCAGGTACCCTGCTGCTTATTCGCTACACACAATAACTACTAGGTCTGTTGTGAAGGCTTTATCTCAGTTCATCTCTGTTTGGCATTCCTAAGGTCATTCAGAGTGAACAAGTCTCTAATTCTACCTCTCACATGTTTGCACAAGTGCTACACCTACTTCGTGTCAAGCATAACCAGTCCTCTGCCTATCACGCACAGTCTCACGGTGCGTTAGAGCGTTTCCATCAAACCCAAAAGTCTTTCCTGCATCCATACTGTACAGAGCTAAATTGTGATTTGGAAGGTTTGCCACGGTTACTGTCGGCAGAAGAGTATAAGATTTAGTCCAAATGATGTGGTTTGTGGACATGCAGTGGGTGGCTGTGTTGCAGGACAGCTGGGGAACAGTAGAGACACCACAAAATGTACTCGATTATGTCAATGGTTTTCGTAATAGACTGTTCCCTGCTGGTGAAATGGCAAAAGAGAAACTGAAAAGTGCACAAGTAAAGATGAAGCATATTTATGACCGTCGGTCTGAACATAGACAATTTAGCCCTGGTGACCAGGTTTTAGCTCTTTTACCTTTTGTAGGTTTTCGTTTTCAGGATAAGTTCACTGGTCCTTCCACAGTGGTGTGCAAAGTGTCTGAACAGAACTATCTGATTGCAACTCCTAAGCGCAGGAAGGCCACCTTTTTTCATCTGAATTTGTTGAAACCTTGGTACTCTCGTTCATCGGCATCGACTCCTGCTAAGTCAGGTGATAGTTCACTGAGAGTTAGTTCTGTCCTTTCAGAATTCTCAGTTGCCCTATACTTCTTTTTGCCTCATACATCGTATGAGGAGGAGAGTTCAGCTCCTGATGATGGTGTTTTCCAAGGCTGTTWAAAAAATTCAGGAGAGTTAGGGAATTTGCATGCTCTGTTGGGGAATTTGGATGATGGTAAACGTACTGAGTTAGTTGTACTCATTGAAAGTTATCCGGCACTGTTTTCTGATACGCCCTCTCGTACTCATCTCATTGAGGATGATGTTGATGTTGGAGATGCTCAGCCAATAAGGCAGSACTTCWACCGTGTTTCTCCTGACAAGCGCAAGCACTTAGACTCAGAAATCAAGTAAACGTTGGGATAACGATATTGCTGAAAATTCTTGTTCCAGTTGGGCTTCACCTTGTCTGTTAGTCAAGAAACCTGATGCATCTTTAAGGCCATATGCACAGACTATCGTAAAGTTAACAACTCTACGAAGCCTGATTCCTTTCCTCTTCCTCGTATGGAGGATTGTGTTTATCAAGTGGGTTTTGCTAAATTTGTGAGCAAGTTCAATCTTCTAAAAGGGTACTGGCAGGTCCCCTTGACTCCAAGCGCAAGGGGGATTTGTGCTTTCATTACAACTTCTGGACTGTTATTCTTATACAGTTATAACCTTTTGGTTTGCGTAATGCACCTGCAACATTTCAGCGCCTCATGAACCGTGTTGTCTCCGGTCTGGATGGATGTGCAGTGTACTTGGATGACGTGGTAATTTATAGTGACACCTAGTCTCAGCATGTCCAATGTATACAAACACTTTTTGATAGGTTGGCTTGGGTGTGTTTGATAGMWKARRRYSKRWWYMSRYYYTTWKCTAAGGCAACAGTCACTTCTGGGAAAAGTGGTCAGTCAGGGTGTGGTTCGCCAAGTGCATGCCAAAGTTGAAGCTTTTGAGCAGTGTCCACCTCCCATGACTAAGAAAGTGCTTATGCACTTTCTCTGCATGGTTGGTTATTATCAACGCTTCAGTAAGAGCTTCTCCTCAGTGGTAGCACCCCTGACCGACTTGCTTAAGGCTCAGATGAAGTATGTTTGTTCGGACAGATGTCAAGCTGCATTCGAGAATGTAAAGACACTCTTGTGTTCTGCCACAGTGCTTCTTGACCCTCGTTTGAATGTACTGTGCATTCAGAAAGTATTCAGACCTGATCCACATTTTGTTACYTTACAGCCTTATTCTAAAATGGATTAAATGTTTTTTCCCTCATCAATCTACACACAATAGCCCATAATGACGAAGCAAAAACAGTTTTTTATAAATTATTACAAATTATACAAAAAATAAAACACTTGAAATATCACATTTACATAAGCACTCAGATCTTTACTCAGTACRTTGTTMAAGCACCTTTGGCAGCGATTATAGCCTCAAGTCTTGACTCTACAAGCTTAGACACCTGTATTTGGGTAGTTTCTCCCATTCTTCTCTGCAGATCCTCTCAAGCTCTMTCAGGTTGGATGGGGAGCGTCGCTGCACCGCTATTTTCAGGTCTCTCCAGAGATGGTATATCGGGTTCAAGTCTGGCTTTGCTTCTCAAGGACATTCAGAGACTTGTCCCGAAGCCTATCCTGTGTTGTCTTGACTGTGTACTTAGGCTCGTTGTCCTGTTAGAAGGTGAACCTTTGCTCCAGTCTGTGGTCCTGAGCGGTCTGGAGCAGGTTTTCATCAAGGATCTCTCTGTACTTTGCACCATTCATCATTCTGTCGATCCTGACTAGTCTCCCAGTCCCTGCCCCTGAAAAACATCCCACAGCATGATGCTGCCACCACCATGCTTCACTGTAGAAATGGTGCCAGGTTTCCTCCAGATGTGACACTTGGCATTCAGGCCAAAGAGTTCAATCTTGGTTTCATCAGACCAGAGAATCTTGTTTTTCATGGTCTGAGATTCCTTTAGGTGCCTTTTGGTAAACTCCAAGCGGGCTGTCAAGAGCCTTTTACTGAAGAGTGGCTTCTTTCRGGCAAWTCTACCATAAAGGCKTGATTAGTGAAGTGCTGCAGAGATGGTTGTCCTTCTGYAAGGTTCTCCCATCTCCACAGAAGAACTCTGCAGCTCTGTCAGAGTGGCTATCAGGTTCTTGGTCACCTCCTTTTCCCCCGATTGCTCAGTTTGGCCGGGCGGCCAGCTCTAGGAAGAGTCTTGGTGGTTCCAAATMTATTCCATTTAAGAATGATGGAAGGCCACTGTGTTCATGGGGACCTTCAATGCTGCAGAAATGTTTTGGTTCCCTTCCCAYWTKTGTGCCTCGACACAATCCTGTCTCRGCMCTCTACGGACAATTCCTTCAACCTCATGGCTTGGTTTTTGCTCTGACATGCACTGTCAACTGTGGGATCTTATATAGACAGCTGTAKGTTTTTGTAAAAATGTCKAAAAAKCTMTTTTTGCTTTGTCATTATGGGGTATTGTGTGTAGATTGATGAGYACATGTTTTTATTTAATRKATTTTATWATGTAACAACATTTGGAAAAAGTGAAAGGGTCTGAATACTTTTCCGAATGCACTGTAGATGCTAYTAATGTAGGTMTTGGCYCTGTTCTGTTGCAMGCAGATGTCCAGGGGGTGGACCGTCCAATTATTTACTTCTCCAAGAAGTTTGACTCCTATCAGCTCAATTATTCTATGGTAGAGAAGGAAGCACATGTGCATATTTGGGCTCTCCAACATGTTGATGTGCATGTTGGTCCAGGTGGCACCTCTSTTGTGGTGTACACAGATCATAATCCCCAAACGTATCTGCGGTCCTTGCAGAACCCAAATGAGATGCTTAAGAGGTGGCCACGGTTTTTGCAGCTGTACAATTTGGACATTGTAAGTCCAAAGAAAATGGCCCTATTAAGTCCAAAGAAAATGTCCTTGCTGATGCCTTGTCCCGCGCCCTCGAGCCCCCATGTCGTATTTTTTTGTTATTGTTTTGGATAACTTGTCTGTCCTCGCCTGTCTCCCTACTGCTTCTCCGGTTCTGTCTCTCTTTCTCTCCCTCTTAAAGTGCMCCTTAGGATCCACGTTTTTATTTGTTGTAGTAAGTGGCGCAATAAGGCTTCTTTTGTGTGTGTTTTGGTTGTTTCTGTTTTGTTTTAGGTTTGTGGTGGAACCCCGTTAAGGGGTGGGGGTGGGGGGACAGGAGATCTACTAGGATCTGTCCTGTTTGGTAGTCTGCTTGTTGCAGGAGGCCAGTGGGCAGAGCTGGGAGGATCGTCAGCTGATGTGGTGCACCTGGGCAGGCTTGGCCTGCAGGCTATAAAGGGTTGTCACATCAGCCAACTCTCGGTCTTCCCTGACTGGCAGGCTACCTTCCACCACCTTTGTTTTTTTGGGTCTGTTTTCACCATACAACCTCTCCACTCATCTACACACTACATACACTACTGATCCTACAGACGTCCACAGCTTATGTTATGTTTTTGTTTTTATTATTATTTAGTTTAATAAATGTATTATTTTTACATTTAAGCCATATGTGGTCTCCTTTTGTTATTACCAACTATGAGCCAGGTCGTAACATCAGTCATTTGTGTAAGTGCCGTACATGTTGAATGTCCTTCCCTATAAGCATGTTGAAAATATGCTGTTCATTTATTTACTGTGAAATAGCATTGTAACTGGTCAAACACAATTTTTTTCTAAAGTTTAGTAAGGGTTGGTAACAGGCTTGGTCGGCTGTTTSAGCCAGGGTGCTTTCCTATTCTGMGTAGCGGAATGACTTTAACTTCCCTCCAGTCCTGAGGGCACACTTTCCTGTAGGCTTAGATTGAAGAGATGGCCAATAGGAGTGGCACTATCGTCCACCTCTTCCACACTCTTCCACACTTACGAAATTCAAAATTACAATGCTTGTCTTTCATAATTTGCTCAGTTATGCATGGATGTGTAGGTTCAGAATTTGTTGTTGGTATCTTGCCAATGAAAAAATCCTTAAAGTAGTTGGCAATATCACTGGGTTTTGGGGTGAATGAGCCGTCTGATTCAATGAATAATGGAGCCGAGTTTGAGCCAAGTTCGCATTTATTCCCAAAACGRWATTTAAAGTGCTCCAAAGCTTTTTACTATTATTCTTRATTTAATGTATATTTATTTCATAGTACAGTACATTTTCTTCTTTTTTGTGTTCAGTATAGTCACATAATTTCTCAATTTACAGTATGTTTGCCAATCGGCTGTGCAGCCTGACTTATTTGCCATTCTCTCAACAATACTGTTAAGTCTGTTAAAGCTGTTAAGTCAGCCAAGTTGAAGAAGCAAGAGCAGCATCTGCTGCTTGTTCAGAGTGAGCGGTCTGTCTKCCAGAAGATGGTTGCTGACTGCAAAACCACCTGTCAASACCTGCAGTTGTCTTGGGGGCCCCGACTGAACCAGCAAGCAAAGACATCAGGATGCATTACAGCTTTGATTTTGCTCAACAAGTAAGCAACATGTATACTGATTAAGGACATAGATGGATAGACATACACTAAAAAATGTAAATAAAATAATATATTTAAGGTATACATATATACACACATATATATATATATATATATATATATATACATACAGTTGAAGTCGAAGGTTTACATACACTTAGTCATTAAAACTTGTTTTTCAACCACTCCACAAATTTCTTGTTAACAAACTATAGTTTTGGCAAGTCGGTTAGGACATCTACTTTGTGCATGACACACTACATTTTACCAACAATTGTTTACAGACAGATTATTTCACTTATAATTCACTGTATCACAATTCCAGTGGGTCAGAAGTGTACATACACTAAGTTTACWGAGCCTTTGGAAAATTCCAGAAAATTTTGTCATGGCTGTAGAAGCTTCTGACAGGCTAATTGACATAATTTGAGTCAATTGGAGGTGTGCCTGTGGATGTATTTCAAGGGCTACCTTCAAACTCAGTGCCTCTTGGGAAAATCCAAAGAAATCAGCCAAGACCTCAGAAAAAAAATTGTAGACCTCCACAAGTCTGGTTCATCCTTGAGAAAATTTCCAAATGCCTGAAGGTACCACGCTCCTCTGTACAAAGAATAGTACGCAAGTATAAACACCATGGGACCACGCAGCCATCATTCCACTCAGGAAGTAGACGCGTTCTGTGTCCTAGAGATGAACATACTTTGGTGCGAAAAGTGCAAATCAATCCCAGAACAACAGCAAAGGACCTTGCTGGAGGAAACAGGTACAAAAGTATCTATGTCAACAGTAAAATGAGTCCTATATCGACATAACCTGAAAGGCCACTCAGCAAGGAAGATGCCACTGCTCCAAAACCGTCATTAAAAAGCCAGACTACGGTTTGCAACTGCACATGGGGACAAAGATCGTACTTTTTGGAGAAATGTCCTCTGGTCTGATGAAACAAAAATAGAACTGTTTGGCCATAATGACCATCGTTATGTTTGGAGGAAAAAGCGCTTGCAAGACGAAGAACACCCTCCCAACCGTGAAGCACGGGGGTGGCAGCATCATGTTGTGGGGGTGTTTTGCTGCAGGAGGGACTGGTGCACTTCACAAAATAGATGGCATCATGAGGGAAGAAAATTATGTGGATATATTGAAGCAACATCTCAAGACATCAGTCAGGAAGTTACAGCGTGGTCGCAAATGGGTCTTCCAAATGGACAATGACCCCAAGCATACTTCCAAAGTTGTGGCAAAATGGCTTAAGGYCAACAAAGTCAAGGTATTGGATTGGCCATCACAAAGCCCTGACCTCAATCCTATAGATAATTTGTGGGCAGCACTGAAAAAGTGTGTGCGAGCAAGGAGGCCTACAAACCTGACTCAGTTACACCGGCTCTGTCAGGACGAATGGGTCAAAATTCACCCAACTTATTGTGGGAAGCTTGTGGAAGGCTACCCGAAACGTTTGACCCAAGTTAAACAATTTAAAGGCAATGCTACCAAATACTAATTGGGTGTATGTAAACTTCTGACCCACTGGGAATGTGATGTAAGAAATAAAATCAGAAATAAATCATTCTCTCTACTATTATTCTGACATTTCACATTCTTAAAATAAAGTGGTGATCCTAACTGACCTAAGACAGTGAATTTTTACTAGGATTAAATGTCAGGAATTGTGAAAAACTGAGTTTAAATGTATTTGGCTAAGGTGTATGTAAACTTCAGACTTCAACTGTATATATATGGGAGGCAGGCAAATACATTTCACAGACCGGTGTCAAGACAGATTGACAGGGGTGAGACAATTAATTGCAATGTATCTTAATGGTCTTTTGTTGTTTGCTGGTGCACTTTCCTTCTGACCATATGCAGCCAGGTCCAATCTACTTTTTAACTCCTGGCTTGTTTGGCGTCTGCTGTGAAGGAATACCACAACAAGTCAACTACTTGATTGATTAAGGCATGTCATCCAGCAAAGGCAGCAGCGCCGTCATCAACTACAGGCACTATTTCTTCACCAACTACGGAGTTGGGGAAACACGTGTGGACCTGAATTGTGATAACTGCAGTGGCCAAAACAAGAACAAGTTTGTGCTCTGGTATTGTGCCTGGTGGACCATGCACAAGCTCRACCACAGTCTGGACCTTCACTTCCTGATCACAGGCCACAGCAAGTTTTCCCCCGACTGGTGCTTCGGCCTCATCAAGCAGTGCTTCAGAAAGACCAGAGTGAACACTTTGTCTGAGATTGCTGGTGTTGTGAAGGGTAGCACTGTGACAGAGGTCAACATCCCACAGCTGGTTGGACTGGAGGATGGTACGGTGCTGGTGGAAAGCTATGGCTGGCAACAACACCTGACTCTGTACTTCAGGCCACTGCCACAGATCAAGCAGTACCAGCACTTCAYGTGAATATCATTTTCATTGCATTGTATGAGGTTATTCTTATTCTTCTTATCTAAACTTGGGAAGTGAATGTTGTGCAAGGTTGTAATGTCTTCAAATACATTTTTTGCTATTTCCTGTTTTACAGCTTCGATGCTCTGGAGCCTGGTGTTGTCGCTAAGGAGCGTTTGAACTCAGACGGGACCAGGTTTCAGCTGCTGCGCAACGCTGAGATCCTTCCTCCCATAGATGGTCTGCCTGTACAAGCACCACCTGGACTGGACCCAACTAGACAAACTTATCTCTTTGAGAAGATCAGGGAGTTTTGAGACGAAGAGGTTATGGACATCGCATGCTCTGCACCAAGGGCAGGACAGAAACAGACTCTCCGAAAATAGATTCCCTTCTCATGTGTGATTCGGACGGACCAGTCATCAGCACTATCTGAAGTGGCTCTATTCAAATGACTCTCTCCTYACACACACGCCATACGTTGCTGCTATGATTTTTTTAATTCTCCTGCTGATCAGCCACTTTACCCCTGATTGTTTGCATATAACTACCTCGTCTGATATCGTTATTGATATTGTTCTTGTACATACTGTATATTTTATTTATATTGACACTATCTATTTCTGATATTGGTACTATGCAAGGAGCCATTTGGCTGTACCTTTTAAACCTACTGTAGAGGCCATCCACCTGACAGCCTGACAGCTGGGAAATGTACACATTAAGACATATAGTTATGTGTGTTTCCTGTCCTTCATGATGTCACAAAATCAAACAACTTCGACAGGATTGTTCTTTAAATGTTCCCACATTCTCAAAAATATAAATATAGTTTAGTTCTCCCATTTTGAGGATTAGGAGTTTTGAGTAGACTCTCTCCCTCAATAATGCATGGCAGTTTCTACCAGGTATTTGTGACCGTTGTAAAAACTGACGTGGGAAAGAGAGAGGAGGGGGGGTGGCCATGATATACACCCAAAAGACAACGTCGTGACAGAATACTATGTGATAAGTCAATGTGTAACAGTATATAAAGTATGCTAATGTACTAGTGTGAAGGCATTTGGGCAGTGGTGTAAAGTACTTAAGTAAAAATACTTTAAAGTACTAATCAAGTATTTTTTTGTGGTATCTGTACATTACTTTATTACTTATATTTTTACTTCACTACATTCGTAAAGAAAATAATGTACTTTTTACTCCATACATTTTCCTTGACACCCAAAAGTACTCGTTACATTTTGACAGGAAAATTGTCCAATTCACACACTTATCAAGAAAACATCCCTGGTCATCCCTATTGCATCTGATCTGGCAGACTCACTAAACACAAATGCTTCGTTTGTAAATTATGTCTGAGTGTTGGAGTGTGCCCCTGGCTATCCGTAAATAAAAAATGAAATAAAATTGTGCTGTCTGGTTTGCTTAATATAAGGAATTAGAAATGGTTTATATTTTTATTTTTCATACTTAAGTACATTGTGCCCCTGTCTATCCGGCAGTAAAAAATAAAAAATAAAGAAATACTATTGTGCTGTCTGGTTTAATATATGGCATTTGAAATGGTTTATACTTTTACTCAAGTATGACAATTTAGTACTTTTTCCACCACAGGATGTGGCTGGGGTTGTAGCATATATTTCCCATGACTAGAGCGCTACAGTAGGTGCCAAAACTTTCAAAGGCCCTTTGCTCAAAAGTTTATCAACTATCAAAGCAGAATTACTTTCCCATTGTTCCTCAAAAAATGCAATGTAAAATATCCAATTTCTAATTTTGCTACATAAGACCAATTTAAGCTGGTCAGTCACATATATACTTCCATTAAGTCTGCCATCAAAAAAATAATATATATATATATAGTTCCATTCATTTTTTTTATGGTACKGGGGACCTTCAGACGAGTCTTGTGGGCATCTTAGAGCAAAACAGATCATGTTCCAACATAGTGGTCATAATACTTGGCAGGCCAAAACGTTAGAACGCTACAGACGTTTTTGTGACAAGAACAATTTTCGGGATGTCTCATGGTCTGACAAACACCACTCTACCTATGTCCACCTTTCATCGCAGATGCGAAAGGGCAATCTCGGCAGATGAGGTGGATTGAGATGCAGCCCATGCAAAAAAAAGATATAACTTACTTAAAAAGATAGATTTTGATAGGGATTTTTAATTGTGTTAATTAGATTTCTGCGGGGGCGTGGAAATTGTAGGCTCTGGGTTAATGTTTAAAAGTCAATTTTCAGCAGTTCCTAGCTAGCTCTCCTAATGTCATTTGACCCCATATGGACTACAACAGAGTCGGCCCCCGGCAGCTGCCGTACAATGTTAGGAAACAGCCTTGTAATGTCCTGTACTTGTGCTCCAGGGTAGCACAGGGTTTTTGCCCTGGGAACTGAGATGTTTTTCACCATAGAGCTGCCGATGATGACAGCTGGTGAAATGGCTGAGGAGGTCCGGCTGTTCTTAGAAGACCCCTCGAGGGCCGATGGGAGGTGGGGCCCGATGGACCCGAGCAAGCCGTAGAATCCATCATGGTCTCTGATCTGGCAGACTCACTAAACACATGCTTTGTTTGTAAATTATGTGTGTTGGAGCATGCCCCTGGCTATCTGTAAATTTAAAAAACATGAAAATGGTGCCGCCTGGTTTGCTTTATATAAGGAATTTGAAAATATGTCTCATTTTATACTTAAGTATATTTTAGCAATTACATTCACATTTGATACTTAAGTATATTTAAAACTAAATACCAAATACTTTTTACTCAAGCAGTATTTTACTGAGTGATTTTCACTTTTACTTGAGTCATTATCTATTAAGGTGTCTTTACTTTTACTCAAGTATGACAATTGGGTACTTCTTCCACCACTGCAAAGCAGCCCAGTTAACAATATGCAATGTTTATAACGCTATTCCCTAGTTTCATGTATTGCAGTTACAACCCTTCTTCTACATGTGGTTCCATGGGTATTACAGTCTGCCATCAAACATCAACAATAAGACACATGTAGTCTATAGGTTATTATAGCTAGCCTACCTCAAAACAGATGTTTGCCACTGCTTCATGAGCCACCACCAACCACTCGACTTGAATCTTCATTTCCACCTTGATTTATTTTATTGAATCGCCATATTTAAAAGTTTAGGTGGTTAATGAGCACCGAGACGTTTTATCTCTACATGTCCTTCACAACGCTAAGTTTGAAATTACTTGGTAGGAGATAGCTAAGCAAGTCTGCATGTTGAAGCTAGCAAAGCTACCTAGCTTGAAGACGTGCTAACGGTGAGTGATAAACAACTAGCTAGCTATGACGTTGACAGAAACAACAGTCCAATCAAAGTTACCGGGCATAAGACATTGATTTATCTGTGGCCAATGATATTGAATATCTTGTAAATCAATGGAGCACTAAAGATGGGCATCTTCTGGCTAGCTCTCCCAGCAGGTGCTGTGGTGACGTAGAGTCCTCATGAGTGACAGCACCCTGAGCCAATCACGTGCAACCAGACAAGATCAATGATGCCTTCCCGCTCTGTCTGCCGCTCCACCACAGAAAGCACAGAGCGAGGCTGAAACAGCTGCATTTTGGAGCTGCTCTACTCAACGAACATTTACCAAAACAAAAATACAATGGGAGAACGATCACGGATGCTTTATTAGATTTTTATTTATTTTCATTTGCTAACTGGGCGGTACAAGCGTTGGGCCGGTAACCGAAAGGTTGCTGGATTGAATCCCCGAGCTGACAAGGTAAAAATCTGTCGTTCTGCCCCTGAACAAGGCAATTAACCCACTGTTCCCCGGTAGGCCGTCATTGTAAATAAGAATTTGTTCTTAACTTCTACGGTATTGGTAGATGGTTGAGCTAACGTAGGCTAATGCGATTAGCATGAGGTTGTAAATTACAAGAACATTTCCCAGGACATAGACATATCTGATATTGGCAGAAAGCTTAAATTCTTCTTAATCTAACTGCACTGTCCAATTTACAGTAGCTATTACAGTGAAATAATGCCATGCTATTGTTTGAGGAGAGTGCACAATGTTGAACATGAAAAGTTATTAATAAACAAATTAGGCACATTTGGGCAGTCTTGATACAACATTTTGAACAGAAATGCAATGGTTCATTGGATCAGTCTAAACCTTTGCACATACACTGCTGACATATAGTGGACACAATTTAAATTGCACCTGGGCTGGAATAATACATTATGGCCATTCTCTTGAGAATAATTGAGAATATTCTGATGGGTGAGAATATTATCACTTGTGAATGATCCCTAGAGTGTGCAGTCTAAGGCAAGAAACAGTGCATACATTTTTTTGCAAGTTTTTCAAATTGTAGTTTTATGCATCATGAAGCCTAGCCTATAGGCCTATATGTTTTGATTAGGTTTGTTTCACACAACTAAAGTGGCCAAATATCTCTTAAGCGTAGCCTACAAGCCTAGGACCCCTAGAACAGGGTTGGAGAGCCATTTTGCTTTGTCATTATGGGGTATTGTGTGTAGATTGATGAGGGGGAAAAACAATTTAATACATTTTAGAATAAGGCGTAACAGAATGTGAAAAAAAACAAGGGGTCTGAATACTTTCTGAATGCACAGTAATTAGCGTTTATTTTACTGGACTGATGGTACCTGCAACTGATGGTCATGGTGCTTTTAAGACAACTGGGTCTCTGAAAAGAAAATGAGGTCAAATAATGACGTCAGTGATCTTCAGGTCGGAAAGTCTYAYCTCTAGAATGATGCCAGCATTTACTATTTGGAATTCCGAGTTGTATGACAATTCCCCCCAAAAATTCCCAGTTGGATCTTGTTTATTTCTGCGTTGTCTTGAACGCACTGAAGTCGGAAGCCGGGGATTTGCGAGTACCCAGTTGTTTTGAACACAGCATTAGTCTCAGCGGAGGGAGGGAGACAGCAACAGAGGGTCCGCCTTTCATGGTCCCTGCTCTCTCCTTCCTTTCCTCCGGTGAGACTGACCAGAGAGAGGGGACACTTTCTTCCCCCTGATGGCAAAACTTGAGTCGCACCGCATCTGCCTCATGCACAAATTCATTTATGACCAGAGAAAGTAAAATATTCCTCTAAATTAAATTAGACACGAGCTGCTAATAATTTTWAAAATGCAGGCCTATCAATACACCTGGCTACTCATTCATTGCAACTGCAGCGCGAGTGGAAGTAGGGATAAGTGCATTTTATGTTTTGTAATAGTGTTGAATGAAAACAGTGTTGACAGTGCTGATAAAAACTCATAAAAACAGCAGCTCTTTGCTTTATTCTTTAACAGTCTCGCTCTGGTCATGGTTTTAAAAGTTATGAAATCTCACATCTTGGAAGCTGTAGGTACTGTGATCTGAGCTATCAAATTGGCCAGTAGGCACACTCGATTTAGCCACAGATCTCCCGGTTGGCTGGGTTGGCAGAGTTTGTCTTTGTGGCAAATAAAAAAATTAAAAATAGGAACACTTAACCTTCCCCGTGCGCAGAGCTTCTGAATCAAGCGCAACACAAATGTAAAAAAAAAAGGAGCGCAAGCTTTTATCATTGGCTTTTCTACAGAAATGTTTGGTGATCGACTAGGAATGCCTTGAAGATCAACCAGTCGATCGCAATTGGCCGGTTGGTGACCTCTGCTTTAGTGCCTTATTGCAAACAGGATGTAAAGGCTTCCTTCTTTTCATTTAGGTTAGTATTGTGGAGTAACTACAATGTTGTTAATCAATCCTCAGCTTTCTCCTATCACAGACATGAAACTCTTTAACTTTTTTCAAGTCACCATTGGCGTCATGGTGAAATCGCAATGCGGTTTCCTTCCTCTTCGGCAACTAAGTTAGGACGGATGCCAGTATCTTTGTAGCGACTAGGTGTATTGATACACCATCAAAAGCATACTTAATAAGTTCACCATGCTCAACAAGATATTCAGTGTCTACTTTAAAAACAAATCTATCTACCAATAGGTGCCCTTCTTTGTGAGGCATTGGATAACATCCCTTGTCTTTGTGGTTGAATCGGTGTTTGAAATTCACTGCTCGGACTGTGGGGCCTTACAGATAATTGTATATGTGGTGTACTGAGATGAGGTAGTCATAAAAAATCATGTTAAACACTATTATTGCACACAGAGTGASTCCATGCAATGTATTAGGTGACTTGTTCAGTACYTGTTTTACTCCTAAACTGACTTAGGCTTGCCATAACAAAGTTGTTGAATGCTTAGACTCAATTTCATCTTTTCATTTTTTATTAAAATATATATATATATATAATCTAAAAACATAATTCCACTTTGACATTATGGGTTATTGTGTAGGCTGTAACATAACAAAATGTGMAAAAAGTCYAGGGGCATGAATACTTTCTGAAGGCACTGTATTAGCAGGCTATATGTGACCTGTTTCAGGAAACTAGGCATATGTCGCGGGTCACTACCTCACAGGAGAGCCGTTTGAATGTAAACTTTWAAAAAAATATCTAAATGCGTTTTTTMGGCAGAAATTACTTCTCGAACATGTTAACTTTCATGTCCCTTAATAAGAAACGTGTKTGCCATCTGTAAATACAAATAAAAATGTTAAATTACGAGCTTAGTTGGTTTAGCCACAGAAAAAGYAAGCAACCATCCCGCTAGCCATGATTGGCTGAGATAATGAGTGGGCTGGACATGCCGAGAGAGTAGTTTGGATTTGTCTGCCATATAGCAGGCTTCTGTCTATTTGAGCTGGTCACTATGTCTACAGTGGTGACTCCTTTAAAAGCTACGAGCTTACACCGCGGGACTAGAGGTACCCAGCGTCAAGGCTTCATTGCTCCAGACCACCACAAGGGGAAGGTAGAGCACCCCTTATGCATTTGGGTCCCAAGGTTTTTATATGACCAATCATATCGAGTGGTTCAAATGACGAATTTGAAGCGAGCCACCCGGCCCTGGTGACTTTCTTCAGCAAAGATGGCTGACAAAACATTACGGGGAAGCAAATATAAGTAGTTATAACGTCATAACGAGTCAAGCAAAACATTACAATTGAGAAGTACATGTTAGTTAATGTAGAGGCAATCAATTGTGCATATTMCTTTGTCTTAAAGTTAATTTACGAAAATCGCTATTTAGCAAGTTAGCTGACTAGCTAACATTAGCCAGCTAGCTTGCTTGTGTTATGACATGAGTATGCATTTGTAATTTGTGTTTCAGGGACTCCTGAGAATCTTGTGATTTACTGAATTTAAGAATTTACTGCAATTTGAATGTACAATTGTGTAAGCTTGCCTTGCTATGCAGCTGAAGTAACATTGCTAGCTAACTGTTTATTTGCTTATTGTGTAGTGGAGGAAAGAAATAACTGTATGCTGTGGATGGGTAGCTAGCTACAGTATGTAGCCGATCTGTGTATGGACCCTAAAACTTTTGGTAAAACTTTTTTGCATTTATCTGAGGACACAGGATAGGTGTAATATTCCAATGAGATAGCTCCCAGTTGGCCCGAAGGTTATCTTAAGAGCGGGTGAGGTGGCGATAACGGGACTGGCTTCCTCTCTCACATCAAAACATACCTGCAGACGAGAGACAGATGGATAGAGAGAGAGCATGATTAAGCTTTGTTTTTTTCAATCTAACATGGTCAGTCATCATAATCATCAGGAGGTGAAATGCAAAACTGACCTTGGATCATTATCTCTGGGACAACTACATCTCTATCTGTATTTCAATGTAAAGCATCTCTTTAATAATACTTATTGTATAATAAGTACACTATCCCATATAACAAAWCATGATAACATTGGATAGATAGATACATGTGTAGCATGTGACAATAGCAGAATTATATCAAGGATCGCGTCACAAATGAATACATAAATACCACTTGAAGCTTGATGATGACTTGATCATTTGAATCAGCTGTGTAGTGCTAAGGCAAAAACAAAAATGTGCACCCCTTTGAGTCCCCAGGATCAGGACTGAGAACCGCTGCTCTTCATTGGGAACTCTTAATCTGCAGACAAGCTTTCACAGCCCTCTGCATCTGAGGACAGATAACCTCACAAGAAATAGACTATACAAAAGTACCTGCTCTATCCAGAATAGCCTACTCTCTCACTTTGACAGCTGGGTCTACTATCCTTTCACCCTCCTCCAAAAAATACAAATGTTTGCCATTATCAACAGTGGCACTAGGGCTAAAACAATATCCTACATTATGTGGGAGGTCTACACCTTAAAAGGCTGGAGACTCATAACTAATCGAATAGCATGCTTGCATATATGTCCTGACCAAAAGATGAGGAGTTAGTGGTAGGGTTCACTTGACGTTGCAGCACAGCATGAAACAGTGTTTCCAGATTGTCCTCCTGATAAAGCAGGTCCTCCTCCTGAAACAGATCTGTATCAGTGATGATAAATTTGGCAGCAACAGGAGTGTTTATGTGGTGTAAATCTTAAAATTAGCAGCTGACATCTTTAGGGTTTTTTAATTAATGCATGTGCGACAGGTTCCATGTACAACAAGACAGGCAGAGAGGAAGAGAGAAAAAAACACAGAACAGTTTAATTATGGTTATGGACACTTTTGCCAGGAATAAAGCTTCCACGGCCTGTTCCTAGGACAGTGAACATTCATCTGGCAATATCTACATTTTCGACCCCTTGATCGGCTCGCACTCTGAAAGTAAAAAAAATAGATACTTTTTTGTAGATATGAAAACAATAAGTGAGATATGACCATTCAATCTAAAGCAGCAGATGTCATTTTCAGGATACGTCAATACAGCACAGAAAGCTTAACACCAGACTGGTATTGTGGTTGTTCATTACGGTGGATGGGAATGTGCAAAATGCATACAAAATAATATACTTACCTTCCTTGAAAATCAAATTCAAATTTATTTATATAGCCCTTCTTACATCAGCTGATATCTCAAAGTGCTGTACAGAAACCCAGCCTAAAACCCCAAACAGCAAGCAATGCAGGTGTAGAAGCACGGTGGCTAGAAAGGCCAAAACCTAGAAGAAACCTAAGAGAGGAACCAGGCTATGAGGGGTGGCCAGTCCTCTTCTGGCTGTGCCGGGTGGAGATTATACAGACATGGCCATGATGTGGCCATGATGTTCAAATGTTCATAAATTATACCAGCATGGTCAAATAATAATAATCACAGTAGTTGTCGAGGGTGCAGAAAGTCAGCACCTCAGGAGTAAATGTCAGTTGGCTTTTCATAGCCGATCATTAAGAGTATCTCTACCGCTCCTGCTGTCTCTAGAGAGTTGAAAACAGCAGGTCTGGGACAGTAGCACGTCCGGTGAACAGGTCAGGGTTCCATAGCCGCAGGCAGAACAGTTGAAACTGGAGCAGCAGCACGGCCAGGTGGACTGGGACAGCAAGGAGTCATCATGCCAGGTAGTCCTGAGGCATGGTCCTAGGTCTCAGGTCCTCCGAGAGAGAGAAAGAAAGAGAGAATTAGAGAGAGCATACTTAAATTCACACAGGACACCGAGATAAGACAGGAGAAGTACTCCAGATATAACAAACTGATCCTAGCCCCCGACACATAAACTACTGCAGCATAAATACTGGAGGCTTAGACAGGAGGGGTCAGGAGACACTGTGGCCCCATCCAATGATAACCCCGGTCAGGGGCAAACAGGAAGGATATAACCCCACCCACTATGCCAAAGCACAGCCCCACACCAATAGAGGATATCTTCAACCACCAAACTTACCATCCTGAGACAAGGCCGAGTATAGCCCACAAAGATCTCCGCCACGGCACAACCCAGGGGTTGTTTTGGCAAAGTTTTGAGGTATTTTTAGATATTTTGTAGTGATGGTTCGCAAATTGAAGCTGTTTTTTTCTGGATCAAACGCGCCAAATAAATGGACATTTTGGACATATATGGACGGAACTAATCGAACAAAAGGACCATTTGTGATGTTTATGGGACATATTGGAGTGCCAACAAAAGAAATTCGTCAAAGGTAAGGCATGATTTATATTTTATTTCTGCGTTTTGTGTTGCGCCTGTAGGGTTGAAATATGCAACACTCTCTTTGTTACTGTTGTGCTATCATCAGATAATAGCATCTTATGCTTTCGCCGAAAAGCCTTTTTGAAATCTTGACATGTTGGCTGGATTCACAACGAGTGTAGCTTTAATTTGGTTTCTTATATGTGTGATTTAATGAAAGTTTGATTTTATATCATTTTTTTGAATTTGGCGCTCTACATTTTCCCTGGCTATTGGCCGAGTGGGACGCAAGCGTCCCGCCTATCCCAGAGAGGTTAATTAAGAAAGTACCAGTTAAAGGTTTGGACACACCTACTCTATCAGGGATCAAGGTAAGACCCAGATGCAGACTGTCGAAGTAACACTGTTTATTGTAGCAACAGGGGCAGGCAAAGACAGGTCAAGGCAGGCAGGGGTCAAAAATCCAGGGTAAGGCAAATGTACAGGACGGCAGGCGGACTCAGGGTTAGGGCAAGGCAGGGTTCCATAATCCAGAGGTGGAGCAAAGGTACAGGACAGCAGGCAGGGTCAGGCAGAGAGGTCAGGCGGGTGGGTACAGAGTCAGTACAGGCAAAGGTCAAAACTGGGAGCACTAGCAAAGAGTGGCTGGGAAACGATAGGAGCTGACAGGAAAAACGCTGGTAAGCTTGAACAAACAAGACTAACTAGCAACAAACAGACAGAGAACACAGGAATTAATACACAGGGGACAATTGGAAAGATGGGCGACACCTGGAGGGGGATGGAGAAAAGCACAAGGACAGCTGAAACAGATCAGGGCGTGACATACTCATTCCAGGATTTTTCTTTATTTTTACTATTTCTACATTGTAGAATAATAGTGAAGACATCACAACTATGAAATAATCATATGGAACCAGTTAAGAACAAATTAATTCTTATTTACAAAGACAGCCTACTCCTTCCTCCCCATCGGGGAATTGAACCCCGGTCTCCCTGCAATATGGAAGACTGTCAAATGCTTCTCAAAGACGCCCTCTGGTGGTCAAACTAGCAATAACTTGCATTAACAGGAAAAATGTCTGACCATTAGATAACGTGACAAAGAATGCTGCTGCAGTCCGCAAGGTGCTTTTAAAGGAGCTTTTAAAGTACAGCAACTTTTAAAGGAGGAACCACTGTAGGTAAAACTACGTAAGTGTTGCTCTCCACTTTCTGGAGGACAGAGTTTTGAAATCAGTGGAATTTGAGGATGATAGCTAAAGATATGGAAAAAAAACACCTGTCTCCAGATTACATCTTCAAACTAAGGGCAACCATGGCATCTGACAGAAGATGCATCCATCCATGATGTATAAGGGTAAGATAGACTAGCTAGCTACATTTTCAGATATTACACATTTCAAATTTGACAAAAAGTGGTTTCATTTCAAGTGAAAGTGTACTGTTAGCTAGCTCACTCGCTAACATTACGTGTATGATCTTATTATTCGTATGTCAGAGCCATTTGCTTGGCTAGTTATAGCCTAATGTTAGCTAGCTAACATTGAACCTGGTTGGTTAGCTACCTGCAGATTCYTGCAGGGTAGTAATGTCTGAGTTGGGATTATGGTTRGTTGTTTACCTAGCTAGCTAGCTATATATCTTAACAAATGACTCCACTATGCAAGTAACCATTTTGGGTGTGTTCATAAATTCAGTCTGCCCATCTACTCTGATTTCAGAGCACTCTCGTCTGAGTGTGCCAGAGCGCAGGATAACTGATGAATTTACGAACGCTCAACATACGTTGAATATGGCCGGTGTCAGTTAACGTCTGTAAAAAAAAGCGTTATACAATTGTTGCCAGCAGCAGAGTTAGAGTCACCAATGCTCTGGATGACATGAAAACAGCCTAACAAGCTCTGCTAGGGCGAGTAAAATGGTCAGTGTGGGGTACTCTCATTTGTGTCTGGAAGTAGCTAGCAAGCTAGCCAATGTTAGCCAGTTATCTTGGGTGCTTGACTGCCGTTGTGAGGTCAGAACGTTCGTATCAACCCTACTCATCGGTCAGACCGTCCAGTGTTTGCTCTGACTCCAAACACCCAGAAAAGGCTACTCTCCTCGATATTATCCTCACAAATAATATTGATAGGCATCAGTCTGGTGTTTTCTGTAATGACCTTAGTGATTACTGTTTTACAGCCTTTGTTCCTAATGGCTGCTCAGTGAAATGACCTGTCCTGATTAGACGCTTGCTAAATAACTTTAATGAGCAAGCCTTCCATGAACTGGCCTCTGTAAAATGGTATAGAATCAGCTTGATCCCCTCTGTTGAAGACACTTGGACCTTCTTTTTTTATATTTTCAGTGGTATTGTTAACAAACACGCCACCACAAAGAAGATTAGAATTAAACAGGTTCAGCCCCTGGTTCGACCGTGATCTTGCAGAGGTACTCCACCTCAAYAATTGCATTTGGCGAAAGGCTTGGCACACGCATACTCAGGCTGACTGGCTCTCGTTCAGACAAATTATAAATAAGTGCACTCAGGCTATCGGGAAGGCCAAAGTTAGTTACTTTAAGGAGCAGTTCTCTTTGTGGGTCTAACTTCAAGAAGTTCTGTAAAGCGGTGAAAGAATAAACCCTCCTCCTCATAGCTACCCATGTCCCTTATTGTTGAAGATGTGGTTGTTACTGACAAGAAGCACATGGCTGAACTCTTTAATCACCACTTCAATAAATCAGGATTCCTGTTTGACTCAGCCATGCCTCCATGCCCYTCCAACATTTCCTCATCTCCCACCCCTTTTAATGCAACTAGCCTTGATGCTCCTCCCTCTTCTTTCCCTGCCCCGCTACAAAGTTTCTCCCTGCAGGCGGTCACTGAGTCCGAGGTGCTAAAGGAGCTCTTTAAACATCTTGGTCAGATGGTTCAGATCCTTTCTTCTTTAAGGTTGCTGCCCCTATCATCGCCAAGCCTATCTCTGACCTTTTCAACCTGTCTCTCCTCTCTGGGGAGGTTCCCATTGCTTGGAAGGCAGTCACGGTTCACCCCTTATTTAAAGGGGGAGCTCAACCTGATCCTAACTATTATAGGCCTATTTCTATTTTGCCCTGTTTATCAAATGTGTTGTAAACTCTTGTCAATAATCAACTGACTGGCTTTCTTGATGTCTTTAGTATTCTCTCTGGTATGCAATATGGTTTCCGCTCAGTTTATGGATGTGTCACTGCAACCTTAAAGGTCCTCAATGATGTCAARGTTGCCCTTGATTCTAAGCAATGTTGTGCTGCTATTTTTAATGACTTGGCCAAAGCTTTTGATATGGTAGACCATTCCATTCTTGTGGCCCGGCTAAGGAGTATTGGTGTCTCTGAGGGGTCTTTGGCCGGATTTGCTAACTTCCTCTCTCAACGATTTAGTATATACATTCAGAACATCTGCTGTCTCAGCCACTGCCTGTCACCAAGGCTCGATCCAAGGCTCCACACTCTTCTCAATTTACATCAACAACATAGCTCAGGCAGTAGGAAGCTCTCTCATCCATTTATATGTAGATGATACAGTCTTATATTCAGCTGGCGCCTCCCCGGATTTTGTGTTAAATGCTCTACAACAAAGCTTTCTTGGTGTCCAACAAGCTTTCTCTGCCCTTAACCTTGTTCTGAACACCTCCAAAACAAAGGTCATGTGGTTTGGTAAGAAGAATTCCCCTCTCCCCACAGGTGTGATTACTACCTCTGAGGGTTTAGAGCTTGAGGTAGTCACCTCATACAAATACTTGGGAGTATGGCTAGACGGTACACTGTCCTTCTCTCAGCACATATCAAAGCTACAGGCTAAAGTTAAATCTAGACTTGATTTCCTCTATCATAATCGCTCCTCTTTCACCCCAACTGCCAAACTAACCCTGAGCTGCAACAAACACTCAAACTGGACAGTTTTATCTCAGTCTCTTCATTGAAAGACTCAATCATGGACACTCTTACTGACAGTTGTGGCTGCTTTACATGATGTGTTGTTGTCTCTACATTCTCTACTGTTGTCTGTGCCCAATAATGTTTGTACCATGTTTTGTGCTGCTACCATGTTGTGCCGCTGCCATGTTGTGTTGCTACCATGCTGTGTTGTCATGTGTTGCTGCCTTGCTATGTTGTTGTCTTAGGTCTCTCTTTATGTAGTGTTGTGTTGTTTCTCTTGTCGTGATGTGTGTTTTGTGCTATATTTTTACTTTATATTAAAAAAAAAAAGTATCCCAGCCCACATGCCCGAGGCTTTTTGCCTTTTGGTTGGCCGTCATTGTAAATAAGAATTTGTTCTTAATTTACTTGCCTAGTTAAATAAAGGTTAAATAAAACATAAAAGAGGGTGTGAATGATGCTGAATGGGTGTAGACAAAGAAGGGCTCTCCAGTAGTAGTACCAAAACATTCAAAGGCCATTTCTCAAAAGTGAGTTTACAAGTTTATCAATGTTCAAAGCAGAATTACTTTCCCTTTGTTCCTCAACTGTAGTTTATGATATACCATTTTGTAGCTCTACCTTGATCCAATGTAAAAAACACAATTTCAAATTTTGCTACATAAGACCGATTTGAGCCYGTCGCTCACATATGTAAAGACCAGATTAAACTGAGAATCCTCTAATGGGTTAGAATATTATCTGTGCTTTTCAAAATGTGAATGAGAGACTGATGAAGTGTGTGCAGCATGCGCAAGAAACAGAGCAGAGCACATGCCTTTCATGCAATCTTTTTCAAATCATCATTAGAGTTGCATCATGCAGCATTAGAATGTATTACAAATCGACTAAAATAAATTAAGCATGTTGGAGGACCTGTTTCAAATTAACACTTTGTTAACTGCTCAATAGGTGCATGTGAGCACTCCCTTGGAAATCGTTTGGAGAAKATATCCTTTCTATTTTATTAATATTTGTTTAATTGTATTCTTCTTACATAAAACAATATAACATAATGCCATGGGCATTATAAGCTAATCTTGTCTGCTAAATGAACCAGTGTATCCCACAGCAATATGGCATAGCCAGATCAGGGCATAACCCAAGGATGACTCAGAAAATGCTATTCTGTTATTCTGAAATAGGGTACATTTTCTTCATATCATGTGTCTTTAGACCTGCCTAAAATAAATAATGGATTTATTGTGATGGTGTAGACTATATTCAATGGATTGATTAGACTTTTTTTAAATGTAGATGTTCCACTGGTCAGCATCAGTGGCTTGTAGGCTATGCGTGGAAGTCTGGAGATGCTAAAAGTGTATATGTTAATTAAGGGCCAATTACCGTGAGACCGGCAGTTAGTTGCATGACAGTTACCAGCTGACAGAATTTCATGACCGCTACAGCCCTACTCATCATAATATTTGTTCTCTTTTTCTACAGACTCAAAATGACAATAACTCATTTTGATATCATTATGAGATGATACTGTCTGACATCAGAGGATGTCGTACAATGCATTATAACTGCATCATAATGCATTATACACATCAGTTTAAGTAATGTGTTACAGATGTTAGCACTATGACAGTTTGAAGATCAAAATGCCAAAGCCATTCCCATAGGCTGAAATGCTAGTGGAGCTGCCTACCATTCCTTTTTCATTGGCTGGCCAGCTCATACGGATGAGACCATTGCTATATAGCATATGTAGGAACACGTGAGCTCTATTTGTCACTCATTCCCCTTCATGTCAAGCCACTAGACTGGTCTTTGGTTGCCTATGCTCCTTAAAGTCGCTCCAGTTTCATTTCATGTGCTCTGCTGACATTGGCAGGGCACCCGTTTTGTAACCGAAATTGTATTTCCTCATGTATGATCCTTCTGATTGGAACTGGTTTGCAYGTGGATGCCTTTATTAATACAATATGCCCTTAAAACATCCAACATTCCTAGTCTGTAACATGGTTAGGTTTCTTGGAGAACACTGACGAAACTCGATGACATCTCAAACACTTCTAAAGGGTTAATCTCGKAGACATACTGTCAAACTTTTCCCTCTAAATTTACAGCATTATACTGYCACCACAGTTGTGAGCTTAATAGTGTAATTTTGCTTTACAGCAGAGATGCTGTAATATGTTTTACAGTACTATTTTCCTTACTGTAAAGACATATTACAGCATCCTTGACGTAAATTTAAAGGGATGTTTTACAGTAAGGAAAATAGTACTGTAAAGCAAAATTACAGTATTAAGCTGGCAACTCTGGTGCCAGGATAATGCTGCCAATTTACAGTGAAATTCTACCTGAACTCTAAATGTAAGAAAAACAATACTTTTATACGTAACATAAATGTATTTATATTGGTAACAGCAATAAAAATGAATTAACAACATAATTGAAAAAATAAGTAACAAGAAATTAACGCATATTGCAACACTAATGTAAAAACTATATTGTGTGCCTGWGTGTGTGGATAGTTTATGAAATCAATTGAGGCATTGAACAAATGCAAATATGACAGCTAGATACACCTACAGTGGCTTGCGGAAGTATTCACCCCCTTGGCATTTTCCCTATTTTGTTGCCTTACAACCTGGAATTAAAATAGATTTTTTTGGGGGGGGTTTGTATCATTTTTTAAAGCTGCAAGTCTCTTGGGGTAAGTCTCTATAAGCTTGGCAGATCTAGCCACTGGGATTTTTGCCCATTCTTCTAGGCAAAACTGCTCCAGCTCCTTCGAGTTGGATGGGTTCCGCTGGTGTAGAGCAATCTTTAAGTCATACCACAGATTCTCAATTGGATTGAGGTCTGGGCTTTGACGAGGTCTGGGCTTTGACTAGGCCATTCCAAGAGATTTAAATGTTTCCCCTTAAACCACTCAAGTGTTGCTTTAGCAGTTTGCTTAGGGTCATTGTCCTGCTGGAATGTGAACCTCCGTCCCAGTCTCAAATCTCTGGAAGACTGAAACAGGTTTCCCTCAAGAATTTCCCTGTATTTAGCGCCATCCATCATTCCTTCAATTCTGACCTGTTTCCCAGTCCCTGCCGATGAAAAACAACCCAACAGCATGATGCTGCCACCACCGTGATTCACTGTGGGGATGGGATTCTCGGGGTGATGAGAGGTGTTGGGTTTGTGCCAGACATAGCGTTTTCCTTGATGGGCAAAAAGCTAAATTTTAGGCTCATCTCACCAGAGTACCTTCTTCCATATGTTTGGGGAGTCTCCCACTTGCCTCTCTTTTTCTTTAAGCAATGGCTTTTTTCTGGTCACACTTCCATAAAGCCCAGCTATGTGGAGTGTACGGCTTAAAGTGGTCCTATGGACAGATACTCCAATCTCCGCTGTGGAGCTTTGCAGCTCCTTCAGGGTTATCTTTGGTCTCTTTGTTGCCTCTCTGATTAATGCCCTCCTTGCCTGGTCCGTGAGTATTGGTGGGAGGCCCTCTCTTGGCAGGTTTGTTGTGGTGTCATATTCTTTCCATTTTTTAATAATGGATTGAATGGTGTTCCGTGGGATGTTCAAAGTTTCTGATATTTTTTTATAACCCAATCCTGATCTGTACTTCTCCACAACTTTGTCCCTGACCTGTTTGGAGAGCTCCTTGGTCTTCATGGTGTCGCTTGCTTGGTGGTGCCCTTTGCTTAGTGGTGTTGCAGACTCTGGGTCTTTTCAGAACAGGTGTATATATACTGAGATCATGTGACAGATCATGTGACACTTAGATTGCACACAAGTGGACTTTATTTAACTAATTATGTGACTTCTGGAGGTAATTGGTTGCACCAGATCTTATTTAGAGGCTTCATAGCAAAGGGGGGTGAATACATTGGCGCAACACATTTCCTTATTTTTTATTTTATTTTTTGCATTTTTTGAAACAAGTAATTTTTTTATTTCACTTCACCAATTTGGACTATTATGTGTATGCCCATTACATGAAATCCAAATAAAAATATTTAAATTAATGCAACAAAATAGGAAAAACGCCAAGGGGGATGAATACTTTTGCAAGGCACTGTACATATAGGTCGGGTAAAGTGACTATGCATAGATAATAAACAACAAGTAGCAGCCTGTCTCTTATACACATCTAGATGTGTATAAGAGACAGGTGTTGCAGACTCTGGGTCCTTTCAGAACAGGTGTATATATACTGAGATCATGTGACAGATCATGTGACACTTAGATTGCACACAAGTGGACTTTATTTAACTAATTATGTGACTTCTGGAGGTAATTGGTTGCACCAGATCTTATTTAGAGGCTTCATAGCAAAGGGGGGTGAATACATTGGCGCACCACATTTCCTTATTTTTTTTATTTTTTATATTTTTTTTGAAACAAGTATTTTTTTTTATTTCACTTCACCAATTTGGACTATTATGTGTATGCCCATTACATGAAATCCAAATAAAAATCTATTTAAATTAATGCAACAAAATAGGAAAAACGCCAAGGGGGATGAATACTTTTGCAAGGCACTGTACTTCACACCCTAGCAAACTATTACAACATTGCTGTAGCCTACACAATATCACAGCTTATTTGACCAGACACACAACATTTTCCCTTCTAGCTCTGCCACCAAATGTTTGCATACTTCTGGTGAAGTGAACAAGTTTAGCTAATACTGTAACATTATGGAACAATGTTGTCACGTTCCTGACCTGTTTTCCTTTTTCTTGTATTTATTTAGTTGGTCAGGGCGTGAGTTGGGTGGGTTTGTCTATGTGGTATTTTCTATGTTGGGATGTTTGTGTCCGGCCGGGTATGATTCTCAATCAGAGACAGCTGTCAATCGTTGTCCCTGATTGAGAWTCATACTTAGGCAGCCTGGGTTTCACTTGTGTTTTGTGGGTGTTTGTCTTCCGTGTAGTCGTTGTGCCACACGGGACTGTTTGTCGGTTTTCTATTTGTTATTTTGTTTCATTATAGTGTTCAGTTCGATGCTAATAAATTATGGACACTAACCACTCCGCGTATTGGTCCGATCCTTCTCGCCTCTCCTCGTCCYAGGAGGAGGAATTAGAAAGCCGTGACAAATGTTTTTTAAATTAAACAAATGGCTAGCGGGAGAGGCTATACAGACACTCCTGGCCTGCCAAACGATGACTCATATCGCGCAGATGAGAGACAAGTGAACTGAATCWCACAGGGTTGTGACAGCTAAGGAGGACACTCTGTCTCACTGTTTTTGACATTAATGCTCTCCCCATTGACTAGAATATATCACGGTGACATCTAGATTGCTACCAATATGAGTTATTTCTTGTGTAGGCTGCTATCTTCCTTGAAATACTATATAATCCAGGGAGGGGAAAAACGTACCACTTTATTATCTTCCGCCGTCGCCACAGTGTTAGGCTTCAGCTGACTGGTGACTGCACCTTAGGTCGACAGACACCTTGGTGCACTGGCCATTCGCATCGGCTTTAGCGGCTCGCGAGTACAGCCCACAACGTGGTTTATGTGTCAAATGCTGCCCGGCAAAAAAAAWGTCATCTTTTGAACTGCTAGAAACAAGCCYTTTTCTCTGTGATAATGGTGGAAACATAATGATCACGAATCTGCACTCAATGTATTCTCTATGGCACTGRGATACAGCCTATAATCACAATAATTATTCTCTGAGTGATGTTTTTGTAGGTCATTTACGAGCAATTAAGAGCAGACCGAAATGGCTTTTGTCAACTTGAGCTAGCTGGCAAACGTTAATCAGCTAGCTAGGTTAGCTAAGGAAACATGCAGTAATTCAACGTTGGCTAGCAAGAGATTTACTGAAGTAGTCTGAACTTCATGTGGCTCACCTGACACCATGAGGTTGGTGCCTGAAACRGATAATTTGAATCTACAGTAGGCATAAGCTATTACTGTAAWGAAATACAGTATGTTCGAGTGATTTTTACAGGAGGCTTCCGAATTACAGTTAATAACAGTATTTTCAGCATTTTACCCACAATGCAGTGCAATCTACAGCATGAACGCTGTAAAACACATGTATGGTGTTCTACTGTGCATCCTACAGTGTTTCTCTGTTGAAATTACAGTAAAGTCTTAAAGGGCCCAATGTGTTAAAAAGGACCGACATCACATAAAAAAGCCTCTCCGAACTTTGAGTATTATGAACGTGCTCCCATGTCTACTTCTACAATCGTTCACGGTGATCTGTCAAAGAGAAACTCAAAACAATGGAGATTTTATTTGATAATATTTATTTATTGTTCAATAAAAATACTTATTTTTTTTTATGACGTGATGCCTCCTTCATGACTGTGCCCAGTGGATCTGCCAAAGGGTCCTTGTAAAGATCAGGCTTTTCTTCTCCTTTGGCAGCTGAGGGACTTGCAAACCTCCCTCACCCTCTGCCCTTTRACCCTTCAGAATTGACCTCTATATTGTTGACAGACCCAGTAGCCTGACGTCTAACAGTAGATACATTTAGTACTGTTTTCTCTATGTCCAAGTATTTTTTTGCAGTCTGCTTTTGTAAAAACAGTCTTTAACAATGTGAATAAAAGATACATCTAAGCGCTAACAGAAGAGTTCAAAACATCAGTAAAAACAAGACTTTTCAATTACAACTTCACATCAGTTGCTCTTTAAGACTTCTTTCATAGTTATATGTAAACACAAATTTTTTTTTTGGGGGGGGGGGGTAAAGGAAACTAGAGAACCTGGCTCGGAGAACCCAACCACGTCTAAGGGAAGGCTATAGAACAGGGTAGAAGGCTCTAGGTCTAAACTTTTCTGGACCAACAATGTCACAGTAAGTGCAGGCCATCATTCCAGACATCAGGGCATCATATTCAACCAGGGTCTTTCACACAGGGATGAAATGCCTTCTGTTTGAACCCTTTCAAAGAACTTAGGAGTGCCTTGAAGGTTTTGCTACATTGGATTCCCACCAAATGAACACGAAGATGAGTGCTTGACTAAAACCAAATCCTGCACCCACTGTGAGCTCACTTTAAAAAATAAATACAAATCTGTTGTCTTTGCCTTTCTTATCGATAGCTGCGTTGGATGAGATGATGGTTTGTTTTATGACTCCACCACAGTATGGCCGGAGAAGCCATGCACAAAGTATTTGTTCTTGCTCTCAGAAAGAAAAAGAAACACCAGAAAGTAAGTGCCAAGATCCCAAAGAAATAGCATCTTCCTTTCTCCCATCCCTCCCTCCCGCCTCCCTTCCTCCTTATTTCTATCCTTCTGTCTTGTGTGTACTCCTAGCTCTCTCATTGCCAAAGTCAAAACAGTGGCCAACGAAGGTGAGTCTGACAGAGTGACAAGCTGGCTGGTCAAATTGTCGCACAGATTCCAGATTTCTTCCTGAGAAAAAGGCTTGTCTGCCCGCATGTGGCTACAGATGACAATACCGTGGTATTCTGGCAACGCAGGTGGCAAAATATGTTGCCGTCAATCACGCTTCATGCCAGAGGGCCATGGCATTAATTCATTAATCTTCTACACCTTCACATTCCTTTTTGGGCTCCAACATTTGACYACGCAAATAATATAATAATAACCTGTTTTCCATTTGCTTTTGTCCATTTGGTGTCCAGATGAGGGTTGAGGAAGGAAGGGAAGWTTACATGGGATGGGAGGAGACTTCATGGAAACAGTCTCACAGAAGGATTTCAGTTAACAAAAAAAAAGAACAAATAAACAAACATAAAATCATTAACTAGGCTCTGTATAGTAGTTGGTCGGAAAAAACAACCAAAGAGGAAAAGAGAGAGAAAGAGAGGGTGAAAAGGAGAGGAAGTTCCAGTTCATCCTAGGTAGGGTGCCTACCTTTGGCCCATGTGAAACGTTCGAAGTTCATGGTCCCACATTTCTAAAGGAGAAATCTCCCTCTAATAGTCCAGACCTAAATTCCATGATTGGGGGGAGGGGACCGTATGTTGCAAGTCATGACTTCACAGAAGAGCCGTTTGAACGCAAAAAACTTTTTTTCACCAAAATGCATTTTTTTGTGCAGAAATGCCTTCTCGTACTTGTGAACTTTCATGTGCCTTAATAATAAACTTTTATGCCAACTGTAAATACGAATAAAGTTGTTAAATTACGAGCCTAGTTGGTTGGCCAAAGAAAAAGTCAGGAACCTTCCCGCTAGCCATGATTGGCTGAGATAATGAGTGGGCTGGACATGCCGAGAGATGAGTTTCAGATTAATCTGCGGTGTAGCATCTTGTGTTTATAAAATGCTTAGGTCGACAGACACCTTGGTGCACTGCCATTCGCATCGGCTTTAGCGGCTCGCGAGTACAGCCCACAACGTGGTTTATGTGTCAAATGCTGCCCGGCAAAAAAAATGTCATCTTTTGAACTGCTAGAAACAAAGCCTTTTCTCTGTGATAATGGTGGAAACATAATGATCACGAATCTGCACTCAATGTATTCTCTATGGAACTGGATACAGCCTATAATCACAATAATTATTCTCTGAGTGATGTTTTGTAGGTCATTTACGAGCAATTAAGAGCAGACCGAAATGGCTTTTGTCAACTGGCTAGCGGTTAATAGCTAGCTAGGTTAGCTAAGGAAACATGCAGTAATTCAACGTTGGCTAGCAAGAGATTTACTGAAGTAGTCTGAACTTCATGTGGTGCACCTGACACCATGAGGTTGGTGCCTGAAACGATAATTGAATCTACAGTAGGCATAAGCTATTACGTAAGAAATACAGTATGTTCGAGTGATTTTTACAGGAGGCTTCCGAATTACAGTTAATAACAGTATTTTCAGCATTTATCCCACAATGCAGTGCAATCTACAGCATGAACGCTGTAAAACACATGTATGGTGTTCTACTGTGCATCCTACAGTGTTTCTCTGTTGAATTACAGTAAAGTCTTAAAGGGCCCAATGTGTTAAAAAGGACCGACATCACATAAAAAAGCCTCCCGAACTTTGAGTATTATGAACGTGCTCCCATGTCTACTTCTACAATCGTTCACGGTGATCTGTCAAAGAGAAACTCAAAAACAATGGAGATTTTATTTGATAATATTTATTTATTGTTCAATAAAAATACTTTATTTTTTTTTATGACGTGATGCCTCCTTCATGACTGTGCCCAGTGGATCTGCCAAGGGTCCTTGTAAAGATCAGGCTTTTCTTCTCCTTTGGCAGCTGAGGGACTTGCAAACCTCCCTCACCCTCTGCCCTTTTACCCTTCAGAATTGACCTCTTATATTGTTGACAGACCCAGTAGCCTGACGTCTAACAGTAGATACATTTAGTACTGTTTTCTCTATGTCCAAGTATTTTTTTGCAGTCTGCTTTTGTAAAAACAGTCTTTACAATGTGAATAAAAATACATCTAAGCGCTAACAGAAGAGTTCAAAACATCAGTAAAAACAAGACTTTTCAATTACAACTTCACATCAGTTGCTCTTTAAGACTTCTTTCATAGTTATATGTAAACACACATTTTTTGGGGGGGGGTTAAAGGAAACTAGAGAACCTGGCTCGGAGAACCCAACCACGTCTAAGGGAAGGCTATAGAACAGGGTAGAAGGCTCTAGGTCTAAAACTTTTCTGGACCAACAATGTCACAGTAAGTGCAGGCCATCATTCCAGACATCAGGGCATCATATTCAACCAGGGTCTTTCACACAGGGATGAAATGCCTTCTGTTTGAACCCTTTCAAAGAACTTAGGAGTGCCTTGAAGGTTTTGCTACATTGGATTCCCACCAAATGAACACGAAGATGAGTGCTTGACTAAACCAAATCCTGCACCCACTGTGAGCTCACTTTAAAAAATAAATACAAATCTGTTGCTTTGCCTTTCTTATCGATAGCTGCGTTGGATGAGATGATGGTTTGTTTTATGACTCCACCACAGTATGGCCGGAGAAGCCATGCACAAAGTATTTGTTCTTGCTCTCAGAAAGAAAAAGAAACACCAGAAAGTAAGTGCCAAGATCCAAAGAAATAGCATCTTCCTTTCTCCCCATCCCTCCCTCCCGCCTCCCTTCCTCCTTATTTCTATCCTTCTGTCTTGTGTGTACTCCTAGCTCTCTCATTGCCAAAGTCAAAACAGTGGCCAACGAAGGTGAGTCTGACAGAGTGACAAGCTGGCTGGTCAAATTGTCGCACAGATTCCAGATTTCTTCCTGAGAAAAAGGCTTGTCTGCCCGCATGTGGCTACAGATGACAATACCGTGGTATTCTGGCAACGCAGGTGCAAAATATGTTGCCGTCAATCACGCTTCATGCCAGAGGCGCATGGCATTAATTATTAATCTTCTACACCTTCACATTCCTTTTTGGGCTCCAACATTTGACACGCAAATAATATAAATAACCTGTTTTCCATTTGCTTTTGTCCATTTGGTGTCCAGATGAGGGTTGGGGAAGGAAGGGAAGTTACATGGGATGGGAGGAGACTTCATGGAAACAGTCTCACAGAAGGATTTCAGTTAACCTTTTGTCAATGGGGTGGCTATTTGCCTTTCTGTAAAAAATTTGTTCCCAAATAAACGGCCTCCGTACTCAATTCTGCCGTACAATATGCATTATTATTACTTATTGGATAGAAAACACTCTCTACGTTTCTAAAACCGCTTTTGTAATCTTAACTCTGGAGTTAATTGTCACTTACAGGGGTGCTGTTTCAACTTCGAACCATTTTGCGTCTCAAATTAAACTGCCTCGTACTCAATTCTTGCTCGTACAATATGCATATCTATTATTAACTATTGGATTAGAAAACAATCTCTAGTTTCTAAAAACTGTTTGTCTGTGGGTGAACCAGAAACTCTTTTCTACAGCCGGAAAAATCATGCACAGGGACGATGCGAAGGTCTGAAAACTAGGCTCTGATCTTCGGATCAGTTTAGAAAGCTCTGTGTGTGCCCTATGGATCGAAATGAACTGGCCACCCGCCTTCCCCTGGATGTCAGTAACCAATGAGAAAGTGGAATGGTGTTTCTAACGTATTTCTCAGCTTATAAAAGGGCAAGAAACGAGGCTGCGCTCTCTTTTCGACTTCGCCATTACGCAACGCAAGACCCCAGGGTAGCATTTTGAAACGCTCAGTTATCGGCCTTAGTGATATGTCCGTCTGTAATTTCATTCGGTATAGGTGTTAGAAACATCATAACGAAGTTATTTGAAAACCAATTTATATCAGTTTATGCGAGTATATTGCTATTTTCCTGAATTTTCGTTAGTATTGCGTTTGAAGTTTGGACATGTGTGTGCCAGATAGCTAATGTTAGCTGCTAGTTCCGAAGTTTGAAGTGGAGCGTTTTACAACAAAGCAACGATTCTTTTGGACAAAAGGACACCTTGCCCAAGATCTGATGGAAGCTCGTCCAAAAGTAAAGCTATTTATGATTTTATTCCGTATTTATTGTGGAAAAATGTAAACGCATTTTCGGGCCATTGTTGCGGCCTAGTCTGGCTGCAACGCACACTGTATGTCAGTAACGTTAATTTTAAAAATCAACTCAGCGGTTGCATTAATAACTAATGCATCTTTCATTAGCTGTCCAACCTGTATTGTTTTAGTCAATCTAATCGAATAAATAATCGTAAACTTAGGTGCTTCCAAGATGGCGCCGGCCAGAATGCATCCATGTTTTGACAGATTACATTGGCCATAACCACGATTTGTGATGCTAAATATGCCAATTTTCGAACAAACTCTATATGCATGTGGTAATTGATGTTACAGGACTGTCATCTGAAGAATCTGAGAAGGTTAGTGAAAAAATTAATATATTTTGGTGGTGATAACGTTATCGCGCTTTTGCTTGAATCAATCGCTGGGTGATGTTAGCTCATGTGGGTATGCTAATATAACGATTAATTGTGTTTTCGCTGTAAACAACTTAGAAAATCTGAAATATTGTCTGGATTCACAGATGTTGGGCTTTCTTTGCTGTACGCTGTGTATTTTTCAGAAATGGTTTTAAGATGAGTAATTAGGTAATACACGTTGCCTCTCGTAGTTATTCTAGTCGCTTTGGGTGAGTTTTGTGATAGTGGCTGCAATGGTAAACTGTGATTTAATACTGAAAATGCACATGTTTCTAAAAAAACATATGCTATACCATAAATATGTTATCAGACTGTCATCTTATGAAGTTGTTTTTCTGTTAGTGGCTAAATATATATCTTTATTTAGTCGAATTAGTGATAGCTACTGAATGGAGTAAAAAAACTGGTGGTAAAAAAAGGGGTCTGTTGCTAACAGTGGTTAGCTAATAGATTTACATATTGTGTCTTCCCTGTAAAACATTTTAAAATCAGAAACGATGGCTGGATTCACAAGATGTTGGGCTTTCATTTGCTGTATGCTGTGTATTTTCAGAAATGTTTTAGGATGAGTATTTTGGTAATTGACGTCGGTCTCTGTAATTTATTCGGCTCGCTCCAACGCTATTGATTGCAGCTTGCAATGTAGAACTGTGATTTATACCCTGAATATGCACGTTTTTCTAAAAAAACTATGCTATATACCATAAATATGTTATCAGACTGTCATCGATGAAGTTGTTTTCTTGGTTAGTGGCTATTTTATATCTTTATTTGGTTGAAATTTGTGATAGCTACCTATGCAGGAAAAAAAATGGTGGGAAAAAGTTGTGTCTTTGCTATCGGGTTAGCTAATAGATTTACATATTGGTCTTCCTGTAAAACATTTTTACAAAATCGAAATGATTGGCTGGATTCACAAGATGTGTATCTTTCATCTGGTGTCTTGGACTTGTGATTTAATGATATTTAGATGGCTAGTATGTTACTTGTGACGCTATGCTAGGCTATGCTAGTCAGCTTTTTTACTGATGGGGGTGCTCCCAGATCGCGGGATTGTGTGCAACTAGAAGTTTAACAAAAAAAAAAACAAATAAACAAACGTAAAATCATTAACTAGGCTCTGTATAGTAGTTGGTCGGAAAAACACAACCAAGGGAAAAAAGAGAGAGAAAGAGAGGGTGAAAAGGGGAGGAGGTTTCCAGTTCATTCCTAGGTAAGGTGCCTACTTTGGTCATGT